>NC_064640.1:296536839-296842985 GCF_023864345.2 Schistocerca serialis cubense | reverse complement strand
TAGTAGCGTTGATGATTCATGAGCAGACAGCAATCGGCAAAGTCCTCCCCAGCCTGTGACCCTCAGCACCGCCACCAGCCACCTCACCACACTCATCATAAGAATAACGTGTAAAGTAAAAGTGAATAAGCGCACCATAAAAGAGAAAATGTTTCTCCTCTCGCCTCAAAATAGTCAAGTATAGTTTCTAAAGTGTTTCTTCTCAGTTAAATCAGTGTTACAAAGTGCATCCCACTAAACCTGTGTCATGCTCACATCCAAATCAGAGTTAAAAGTACGTTCAGTAGTACTACCAGTGCTTCTAAACGTTTGTTTGTGACAAAAAAAAAAAAAAAAAAAGACAACATCTATTTCGGTTATGCGGTGTTGCATGGTATCCAGATATACTCCATTATTTGTACTATATTGTTTAGGATACTAGCATTACTTACTGAAAAGCACCAACTACTCATAAAAAAATGAAGGTCCCTTTACTATGTGCTTTACAAAATTTATACTCTCCTCTCTGCTTCTCTTATATAATATGACATTAGTTTTGCTTTCATCTTCATTTTACCTTAGTTTGTAATATATATAGAAATTTCTGCCACTTATGCTCCATCTGCCATGCTGATATTTTCTGTCATACTGTCCCACCTGATAGTGCTGACTAGAGGAAGATATCAAATCCAAATGGACATTGTGCCTGTAGCACCACAAAGTGCATCACATACACAAATCTGAACTCATAATCAATTTTTTGACGATTGATATAAAGTATTATGCCTGTTCTGCAATGGTTTACCCAAAAAAAGGCGACAACTGGCCATGGCACAACAATAAGAGAAAAAAGCAAAAGAAAAGAATATACAAACGAAGACCTATAAAAAACGACGGTAATGTTAATCAACTGTAGGAATATAATATCTTAATAGAAAGAAATATTTTAAAAATGTATCGTTGTTAGAAATTTAAATAAGTATATATGGTTAGAAAAAAAGAAACTTGTTCTGGTGATGGTTCGCGTCTCGCCAAATCTAAATATTTTTTTCCTAACATTCGCGTACATAATAGGTTCTGATGCTTTAGTATTAGTTTAATGTAAGTATATACTACAATATTTTATGTTACATAAATATAAGTTCACTTTTCTTGTGGAGTGAGTTTGTTCGATTGGCTTAATCTACAGGACAGCTTGCACTACATGTATAAAGATATTTTGTTCCTTTTTCTTTTGAGTTTCGTAATTTACATGTTGTAAAGATTCTGCTACTGGGTAGGAACCGTGATCAAGTAAGAATGACCTTAGGGGTTTACTAAAATGTGGGAAAGATAGAATAGTGTTTATCTTATGTGGAGAACTATTGCAAATTTGTGTCCCTCTGTTTGTAATGGAACTTTGATAATCCTGTGTCCTTATTGATTGGACATGGTACTTTGCTTTTTGTCTTAAAACACGTACATCGATATTGAAGTTTTTATTTGTGTATGTTACATATAGAAGAACGTGACTAGGATATGGAGGAAATGTGCGTTTTAATAGAGCTAACGTGGGAGTTTTACGCGCGCCTGTTGAGTAAGCAGTGTGATTTACGAACTAGAAACATCCCACAACTGCCGCTGAAGTGCGTCGCGATCGCGTATACCACGTTGGGCTCACGAACCGTATGCACAAGTCGCTTCGTTCCTGAGCGTTCAGCAGCACGTTGAACTCAGCACACTCAACGCTGACGTCCGAAAGCACGGTCCGTGTGCCGACGGCTCAACGAAGGACCATCTGTTCGGAACTGCTTGCTCGTTACGAGGCCGATCGTGACTGTGTTTCGTCGATTATAGTTACAGGGGGTGAAACATGGGTTCATCACTTCCAACCGGAAGCAAAACGGCAATCCATGGAGTGGCGCCACACCACCTCCCCTCCGAAGGAAAAGTCGAAGACAGCACCCGCAGCCGATAAAGCCACGGCGACTGCCTTGTGTTTTTATGACTTTTATCAAGTATGCCTGGTAAGCTGCACAATATGCAGAATAACGGCCACGACCTTTTCTTACAGCATCCCAATTCTGTCTAAATAAAGCTACTAATTACTGTGACGTGCAGAAATGCATTAAGTTTTCCTTCCCCAGGTGTGCCTGGTGTGAAGAAAATTTTTATTTTCGCCATCCGACAAATACTTCGTATTTTTGTGACGATTTCCGTAAATAATCAAGGAACAGCTTCATTGTTAGCAAAATATACATTATTCAATATTTATTCCGTGCTACTGAAACTGTTATAAAATATTTCATGTCAACATATTAAACTCACTATTGATGGAAGTTGTTTGTAATTTAAGACTATACATTACTTTGATTTTCTTTCCTCTGCTAGTCACTTGTGTAACAGTTAGAGCTGCAACAGTGTAGCTGATGATTTGAACTGCGAGTTACTTAAAAAAAATATTGATGATGCTTTTTGATATGGTTTAACAGCTTAAAATTCGCGTGTGTGGACTCTGCACTTCGCGCTTCGTTCTCGTGCATGGGTACGTCTACCTATTTGTCGATTCGGGTGCCAGTCAGGAAGGACTGTGCAAATCGCTGTTACAAGCGGTTCTTCGTGCGGCAAAAATGAGTAGCTTTTACATTTTTCTAAAAATACTTGCTGTGCGCTTTAGCAGCTAAAATTCTGACAGTTCGTCTGTTACTGTGTATTCTTCCTGTATCAAAAATTTGTGTTAGGTTTCGACATGTCGGATTGGACCATTCCCTTGTGACTTCGAAATGACGAGAAATTGGAAAAAAATCCACTTCCCCGAAGTTTAAAATGATGGGAAGCCTTCTGACTGTCAGAAACAGAGCGCCTGTGTTAGGTTTAAGTCTGTATAGCTCACTGATAAGCTTTCATGCTTGTCAAACAATTACGACTCTCTTGTGTGTATATACAGGGTGTTTCAAAAATGACCGGTATATTTGAAACGGCAATACAAACTAAACGAGCAGCGATAGAAATACACCGTTTGTTGCAATATGCTTGGGACAACAGTACATTTTCAGGCAGACAAACTTTCGAAATTACAGTAGTTACAATTGTCAACAACAGATGGCGCTGCGGTCTGGGAAACTCTATAGTACGATATTTTCCACATATCCACCATGCGTAGCAATAATATGGCGTAGTCTCTGAATGAAATTACCCGAAACCTTTGACAACGTGTCTGGCGGAATGGCTTCACATGCAGATGAGATGTACTGCTTCAGCTGTTCAATTGTTTCTGGATTCTGGCGGTACACCTGGTCTTTCACGTGTCCCCACAGAAAGAAGTCACAGGGGTTCATGTCTGGCGAATAGGGAGGCCAATCCACGCCGCTTCCTGTATGTTTCGGATAGCGCAAAGCAATCACACGATCATCGAAATATTCATTCAGGAAATTAAAGATGTCGGCCGTGCGATGTGGCCGGGCACCATCTTGCATAAACCACGAGGTGTTCGCAGTGTCGTCTAAGGCAGTTTGTACCGCCACAAATTCACGAAGAATGTCCAGATAGTGAGATGCAGTAATCGTTTCGGATCTGAAAAATGGGCCAATGATTCCTTTGGAAGAAATGGCGGCCCATACCAGTACTTTTTGAGGATGCAGGGACGATGGGACTGCAATATGGGGCTTTTCGGTTCCCCATATGCGCCAGTTCTGTTTATTGACGAAGCCGTCCAGGTAAAAATAAGCTTCGTCAGTAAACCAAATGCTGCCCACATGCATATCGCCGTCATCAATCCTGTGCACTATATCGTTAGCGAATGTCTCTCGTGCAGCAATGGTAGCGGCGCTGAGGGGTTGCCGCGTTTGAATTTTGTATGGATAGAGGTGTAAACTCTGGCGCATGAGACGATACGTGGACGTTGGCGTCATTTGGACCGCAGCTGCAACACGGCGAACGGAAACCCGAGGCCGCTGTTGGATCACCTGCTGCACTAGCTGCGCGTTGCCCTCTGTGGTTGCCGTACCCGGTCGCCCTACCTTTCCAGCACGTTCATCCGTCACGTTCCCAGTCCGTTGAAATTTTTCAAACAGATCCTTTATTGTATCGCTTTTCGGTCCTTTGGTTACATTAAACCTCCGTTGAAAACTTCGTCTTGTTGCAACAACACTGTGTTCTAGGCGGTGGAATTCCAACACCAGAAAAATCCTCTGTTCTAAGGAATAAACCATGTTGTCCACAGCACACTTGCACGTTGTGAACAGCACACGCTTACAGCAGAAAGACGACGTACAGAATGGCGCACCCACAGACTGCGTTGTCTTCTATATCTTTCACATCGCTTGCAGCGCCATCTGTTGTTGAAAATTGTAACTACTGTAATTTCGAAAGTTTGTCCGCCTGAAAATGTACTGTTGTCCCAAGCATATTGCAACAAACGGTGTATTTCTATCGCTGCTCGTTTAGTTTTTATTGCCGTTTCAAATATACCGGTCATTTTTGAAACACCCTGTAGCAGGATAGGAATAGCAGAGGTAGTAACTTGAGTTTTGTTTGTTTAAAATCCAATCCGACTCACAAAGGACAGGGCCGACGGGAACAGTACACCACCCGCCGCACAGCCACGCTGCTGCTGGATGCGTGCTCAGCCAGGTTATAATGCAGGCCTGAAGGCTTACCACAGCAGTGCCTTATTCATGTGGGTATCTAATTGCGCTCCCACCAACAACTGCCCCACCACTCTAGGCAACTGTGCGGCATCAGTGGTCCATCTCACAGCTCTCACCAACGAGTGTCGGAGCTCACAAGATGTTTGCATCGGTATACCACGTCATCAGTTACGAACATCAGCAGCTGTTTGTCACCTACTGGACGCTACCGCCTGTTTTCCCCTGTTACGGCAGCTTCCCATTTGTTTTTTTGAGCTAGGAGGTGTTTGTAGGAGCTAACACAACCGCAGTGGAGGCAGTACCGGTTTTTTTTTTTTTTTTTCAGGATCTGCCTTTAGTGGAAGCTACTGCGCAAACATCAGCACTGCAACCCAAAAACACTACACACACGCCCAATACGTTTCCGCGAGAAGGTCAAATACCTCGGTGTCTGGCTGGACAGGAAACTACTCTGGGGGGACCACATTCAACACGTAACCAACAAAGTAAACACGAGGCTCAAACAACTCTACCCAATGCTTAAGAGGCGTAGCACACTGAATAGGAGTGTGTCTAGGTCCATGTACATGACACTTATTCGACCCCTGATGACGTACGCAGCCCCTGTCTGGGGATACGCTGCGCCCACTCGCCTGCGCCGTCTGCAGCTCATACAGAACAAAGTACTCAAAATCATAAGCAACGCTCCGCGCTACACACGCATCGCGGACCTTCACCGGGAATATCGGCTAGATAACATCTTGCAGGTATTCCAAAAACTCTCCACACGACTGTACAATAACACAAGACACTCGCGCAACCCGTTTATCCTTTCTCTGGGTAACTACGAACACAACCATAGATGGAACCATAACAGACCAAAGACACTATTAGCTAGGAACTAAACATCTATGGTCCATAGCACGCTAACACGACAGTACTGGCGAGCCCCTGCAACATAGCTACTACTGGTAACCCCAGATGCTCACCCGCCGTAAAACAGGCAACCGCAGGGAAACCGTACAGTACACAGCACGTAAACCAACCACATACACCCCCTACACTGTCTGTGAGCCGATCTATGACCGATCGCCCACTAATGTACAACGACCTTGAACTGTTACAGGGGCGCAGCAACTGCAGTAAGCCCCGCAACGAGCTCCAGCAACGACAAAGGTAACGATGCACGATACCTCGCACTAACATAACCACACCTTGCATGCACTGTCGCAGATAGCAAGCCGCTGCTGCCCTTACTACCCGTCCTACCGTCGCAGAGGTTTTTTCCCCTTGGCGCTTGCCTTGGCACTTTTTTTCCTCTGCCCTTACAACCGCTACCCTTGTATCGCTTTCGTCCACTTTCTATCTCCTGATGGACCATGTTAATGAGTAATCTTACCCAGACGCATGGATAACATCACAGCCCGCATCCTGTGACTCCTGATTCAAAAACTAACATGTTATAAGGAGGTGACAGTAGAACTTTTGGTTTGGTCACCACGTTGGTGTGGGCGTGGAGGGGCCCCATCCTTTGTGGGGGGAGGTAATCGTGACAACTATGGCTTTATCCGATTTTCACAGGAGGGCTATGAGCTCTGAAACAACTGTAACTCGACAAGCGCACTAACAAACGCAGGCACTAGTGCTAACAATAGCAACGTCCATTTGCGCAGAAGCGTTGGCTGTCGAAATATGCCTTTTAAGCGCCAAAGCAAAAGATATAGTGAATGAGGGAGGCTGCGTGGCCTTATAGATCTTCTTGGTCTCACCATACAGGATACGTTTTGATGTGTTAGTCTCCGGTATCTTCCTTTCTTCATGGAAGACACTGTAGTTCCTAGTGAGACAGAATGATCCCCAGAGCAGTTTACACACTTCAGAGGATAGAAGCAATCAGCTCCATTGTGGTGACCTTACCACATTTGCTACAAATAGGTTCAGCCTTATATTCCACGGTGGTGTACCCAAAGTGCTGGCATTTAAATTAGCGCGTTGGGTTGGGAACATAGGGCGTAGATTGAGTTGAATGGAACGTGCCTTGATATGCTCTAGGAGTTTCGTGCGACTGATGGTAAGGATGAAGAAGTTAGATTTTACGACGTCCCAATCTGCGCCTTTTCAACATAGTTTGCCCATCAACACCACACCACGACCGCGTACACGATTTCTCACGTAGTCCTGTCCCAAGTTTAGAGCTGATAGGCACCGAGCGAGATGGCGCAGTGGTTAGCACATTGGACTCGCATTCGAGAGGACGACGGTTCAATGCCGCGTCCTGCCCTCCTTATTTAGGTTTTCCGTGATTTCCCTAAATCGTCCCAGGTTAATGCCGGGATGTTCGTTTGAAAGGGCACGGCCGACTTCCTTCCACGTCCTTCCCTAATCCGATGACACCGATGAACTCACTGTTTGGTCTTCTGCCCCCAACAACAACCCAACTAATAGGCGTCCTATTGTGTTGTGTGAGATCACTGCTGTTATGAAATACTGCTAGAGGCTGTAAACTCCCCCTAGTGCAATACCTGATACTACTTTTAAGCCTTAACTTCTGTCGTCATTAAGAATAATATGACAGCTGCTAGAAACTCTCCATTCCAGTCATAAATCAGATCTGATATTCCGTATGGTGTCCTTACGGCGACAGCGCGGAACTGTATCGATCATGATACCACTTACACACTTGTATCTGATGCCTTCTGGGTCTCGTGGAAGTACAGAGCGAGCTGAGTTCCACAGAAACTTTGTTTATGTTGTACATGCTGACATACTGTCTCCACAGAGATCATAGAATGAATTCCAAAATTACAAAACAGGACATTAGGAACACAGATCTTTAGTTGTGTGCACCAACTCGATGGTAGTTATTGGAACTGGGAATGACTGTTTAGCAGCATGTTAGTCGACCTTCTGCATATAATTTAGTGGTGATTAAGTGCGACACAAGCATTTGGTAGGGTTTCTGGATGTATATAGCATCAAGTCTTTACGAAATTTCCGTGAGATTCCGATTTGGTAGTTGTCATTTTTTTCAATCAGTCCGACGGAATATCTATTAACCTCGAATATTTGGGGAATGTATCAGCAATGGGAAGTATGCCCTGGAGAGTAACACGGATAGCAGAACGGGAGGAAATTGGAGTGCAGTGTTATAACTGCTTGTTAACGTTTTTTGCAGTAAAATTTCTCGGAAAATATGACGTTCACTGAAACAGTTTCTACAACAACTGCCACGTAAATATAACGTGATGGGGTATAGAAAAATTTCCGCTATCAGTCACAATAAAAGATTATTTATTCGTCACACGATCGGGAAAAAGTTTCACCACAGCATAATTATAATCTTTATGTAAGAACAGATATATTTTCGACAAATGCTGTCTTTCCACTTATAATTGCTCCACTTGTATCTGTTTAGTCACCAGCAAATAATTTTCTTTGTATTTAAACAGTGATCTCCAACAATATAAACATGTATATGAATATATAAACACCTGAGGATGGTCACAAGCTAGAAAACGGTCGTGTGATGAATAAATAATCTTTTATTGTGACTGGTAGCGGAAATTTTTTTATACCCTATAAAGGAACACCCATGGAGTTCAATAGCATCCACTATGGATAAAATTCACATAACGTGATGGATTTTGTACCGAAACAACCGGGCTGATGGAAGACATCAAAGCAATTCAGATATGTGTGGATATTCTTTTCACGAAACATTACTGTGAAAATTTATAGAACATGCAGTTGTGAAAGGCGGCAGAACGATTCACATCTGATGTATGGGCCTCGAAGATAGGAGAAATCAGGTCTCATACGTAAGCATACATTCGTTTTCCCTCCCTAAAGTATCGTTACTTGATGATTTTATATGTTTTCATGCAAAGTCTAACGACACAACGATGTCTGAAAACTATTGTGCTATGAGCGATGAGACCTAAACCACCAAACAGAGCACTGCTTGTAGTGAAATACGAAAACATATTTACGACCATGAATTTGTATATCGTGTAAGGACCGCTAGGATGGGAGAAATCAGGGTTCATACAGGAGTATATCGTCGTTATCCCATCGCTCCATTTGTGAGTGAAATAGGAATGGAAATAACTGTCAGTGACACAACGTACCCTAAACTATGCACTGTATTTATGTGGAGGTGAATTTGAAACTGAAACTTATAGTGACAAACATAAGACCACAGTTTAGAGAACTTTAAGAAAATAAGTATGTCAGATGTCGATATGTGGCATCTAATATCACAGTTTGTAGCGTGACAGAAGTAGCGTGAAAAATCTTGAATCTACCCCATACACCTTCTATGGTTCATCTTTTAATATTTTAGTTAAAATCTGTTCGATATATATAAATCTAGTTATACATGACAGTAATTCGTCATGTCACATAGCAGAGTGTATACAGGAACAACAATCTGTCACGGGAGGTATTACCATCTTGGATTTTGGAGCATATGTTAAAAGTCTTAAACCATGAATACACATACAAGATTAATAAGATGAAGGAAGTGCAGTTTGCAGGAAAAAAGAGTCGCTTCACTGAATAGTTGTATGGGATTCTGCCTATTGTGCTGCACGTACTGGTCCTTGGGAACACGTGCCCCCTGATCGCAGTCAGTTTCACATATGTATCAAAGACCCATGCAAAATTTTGTCACATGCACCGGATGAATGTCATAGAAGACATATGCGCAGGATTTTTCATGAGAAAGTATTTTATGGGGACTGCATATCAAAACACAAATGTATTTGTTATATCAAAGGATGCAGTTAATATTTAATCTCAGGAAACTGTAACGATTGTTAATCCTAAAGCATTAACTGCTTCGTCGTGTGCCTATGTGGGTTATCTACAATGTTCATCTGAGTCAATTTTTATTTCTTGAAGAGATGGTCGTGCTATTCTTTCCATACATGCTGTTTGTATTAACTGTGCACCTTCTATTTCATCATCTGCTGTGTTTCAGAATCCTATTTTGGCTAGAGTAAGAGTATTTGTATCGCAATAAATTCAATATCAACGAGTACATGTAAAAGACTCTAGTTGCTATTTGTACTTCAGTAATCTAAACTGCATATTTTAGTCAAGATGTCTGTTGTTTCTGATAAAACTAAACACAGTTTAGAGAGCCAAACACTCATTTTTTATAATTTTGGAACTGTGCGGTATACAAAAAGTATAAATATGCTCAAACCAACGCCAGGTAGTGATGCTGATGTGTTACACCAGTGCATATAGATTGCTGAAAAACAACTCGTACCCAAATTCTTAGCAGAGACTTCTGATGAAGTGTTCTGATGATGATGTTTGGTTTATGGGCCCGTACAGAGCCCTAATTTTTATGCAGTCCAAATTTTAGGCAGTTCGATCTTGCCACTGTCATGAATGATTATGATGATGATGATGAAATTATGAGGACAGCACGAACACCTAGCCCACGGACAGAGAAAATCCCCAACCCAGAATGACGTGTTCAGATGGATAAGTTCTGTAAGTGTGTATCGAACATTTCCATAAAATCTGTACACATAAGGCCATCGCTCGAGACGCTGTTACACCACACATTGGATGGTTAGCTACTGCACATTAACTTTTTGAATGTACGTTCTTGAAAGTGAGTGCACTGTATGGTATTCTTGTTGAAAATTTTCATTGTTCCTGGCTGAAACCCAAAGTAGAAAGTTCGGGCGTAGGAGAGAGTCATAGAAAGTATATCGGAAAAACAGATCAGATGCCATAGGACGGGGAATGTTCATTGAATTTGACAAAAATATTGTTTCTGTTGAGGTCGAAATTGAATGTGACAGTGAAGTTATCTGGTCGCATATAACAAGTATAGATGAAACCAAGTCAACTGTTGGATGTTTTTACCGGCCACCTGATCATGCGGTGACAGTTGTAGAGTCATTCAAAGGAAGTCTAAGGTCAATAGCGTGTAAATACCCAGCTCATGCAATACTAGTTGAAGGCGACTTCCGCCTACTGAGTGTAGACGTCTATTGAATCAGTGCAGGGGGTACAGACAACAGCCAGTCTTGCGAAGCGCCTTTGAAAACGTTATTCGAAAACTGTCTTAAGCAGCAAGTTCTGCAGCCCACACAGAATGGAAATACACTGAAGAGCCAAAGATACTGGTGCACCTGCCTAATATCGTGTAGGGCCCCCGCGAGCACGCAGAAGTGCCGTAACACGACGTGGCATGGACTCGACTGATGTCTGAAGTACTGCTTGAGAGAATTGACACCACGAATTTTGCAGGACTGTCGATAAATCCGTAAGAGTACGAGGGGGTGGAGATCTCTTCTGAACAGCACGTTGCAAGGCATCCCAGATAAAGTCAATAATGTTCATGTCTGGGGAGTCTGGTGGCCAGCGGAAGTGTTTAAACTCAGAAGACTGTTCCTGGAGCCACTCTGTAGCAATTATGGGCGTGTGGGGTGTCGCATTGTCCTGCTGGAAATGTCCAAGTCCGTCGGAATGCACAATGAACATGAATGGCTGTAGGTGATCAGATAGGATGCTTACGGTCGTGTCACCTGTTAGGGTCGTATCTAGACGAGTCAGGGGTCCAATATCACTCCAACTGCACACGCCCCACACACAGCCTTCATCGGCTTGAACAGTCCCCTGCTGACATTCAGGGTCCATGGATTCATGAGGTTGTCTCCATGCACGTACACGTCCATCCGCTCGATATACACTCCTGGAAATGGAAAAAAGAACACATTGACACCGGTGTGTCAGACCCACCATACTTGCTCCGGACACTGCGAGAGGGCTGTACAAGCAATGATCACACGCACGGCACAGCGGACACAACAGGAACCGCGGTGTTGGCCGTCGAATGGCGCTAGCTGCGCAGCATTTGTGCACCGCCGCCGTCAGTGTCAGCCAGTTTGCCGTGGCATACGGAGCTCCATCGCAGTCTTTAACACTGGTAGCATGCCGCGACAGCGTGGACGTGAACCGTATGTGCAGTTGACGGACTTTGAGCGAGGGCGTATAGTGGGCATGCGGGAGGCCGGGTGGACGTACCGCCGAATTGCTCAACACGTGGGACGTGAGGTCTCCACAGTACATCGATGTTGTCGCCAGTGGTCGGCGGAAGGTGCACGTGCCCGTCGACCTGGGACCGGACCGCAGCGACGCACGGATGCACGCCAAGACCGTAGGATCCTACGCAGTGCCGTAGGGGACCGCACCGCCACTTCCCAGCAAATTAGGGACACTGTTGCTCCTGGGGTATCGGCGAGGACCATTCGCAACCGTCTCCATGAAGCTGGGCTACGGTCCCGCACACCGTTAGGCCGTCTTCCGCTCACGCCCCAACATCGTGCAGCCCGCCTCCAGTGGTGTCGCGACAGGCGTGAATGGAGGGACGAATGGAGACGTGTCGTCTTCAGCGATGAGAGTCGCTTCTGCCTTGGTGCCAATGATGGTCGTATGCGTGTTTGGCGCCGTGCAGGTGAGCGCCACAATCAGGACTGCATACGACCGAGGCACACAGGGCCAACACCCGGCATCATGGTGTGGGGAGCGATCTCCTACACTGGCCGTACGCCATTGGTGATCGTCGAGGGGACACTGAATAGTGCACGGTACATCCAAACCGTCATCGAACCCATCGTTCTACCATTCCTAGACCGGCAAGGGAACTTGCTGTTCCAACAGGACAATGCACGTCCGCATGTATCCCGTGCCACCCAACGTGCTCTAGAAGGTGTAAGTCAACTACCCTGGCCAGCAAGATCTCCGGATCTGTCCCCCATTGAGCATGTTTGGGACTGGATGAAGCGTCGTCTCACGCGGTCTGCACGTCCAGCACGAACGCTGGTCCAACTGAGGCGCCAGGTGGAAATGGCATGGCAAGCCGTTCCACAGGACTACATCCAGCATCTCTACGATCGTCTCCATGGGAGAATAGCAGCCTGCATTGCTGCGAAAGGTGGATATACACTGTACTAGTGCCGACATTGTGCATGCTCTGTTGCCTGTGTCTATGTGCCTGTGGTTCTGTCAGTGTGATCATGTGATGTATCTGACCCCAGGAATGTGTCAATAAAGTTTCCCCTTCCTGAGACAATGAATTCACGGTGTTCTTATTTCAATTTCCAGGAGTGTAATTTGAAACGAGACTCGACCGACCAGGCAACGTGTTTTAGTCATCAACAGTCCAAAGTCGGAGAGCATAGAGCTTTGTGTCGTGCAATCATCAAGGTTGCACGAGTGGACCTTTGGCTCCGAAAGCCCATATCGATGATGTTTCGTTGAATGGTTCGCAGGCTGACACTTCTTGATGGCCCAGCATTGAAATATGCAACAATTTGAGGAAGGGTTGCACTTCTGTCACGTTGAACGATTTTTCTCAGTTGTCGTTGGTCCCGTTCTTGCAGGATCTTTTTCCGGCCGCAGCGATATCGGAGATATTTTGTTTCACTGGGTTCCTCATATTAACGTTACACAAATGAAACGGTCATACTGGAAAATCCTCACTTCATCGCTACCTCCGAGATGCTGTGTCCCATCGCTCGAGCGCCGACTATAAAACCACGTTCAGATTCGCTTAAATCTTGATAAACTGCCATTGTAGCAGCAGTAACCGATCTGACAACTGCTCCAGACGCTTGTTGTCTTATATAGGCGTTGCCGAACGCAGCGCCGAATTCGGCCTGTTTATCTATATATATATATTTGAATAAACATGCCTATACCAGTTTCAAAATGGTTCAAATATACCTAAGCACTATGGGACTTAACATCTGAGGTCATCAGTCCCCTAAACTTAGAACTACTTAAACCTAACTAACCTAAGGACATCACACACATCCATTCCTGAGGCAGGATTCGAACCTGCGACCGTGGCAGCCGCGTGGTTCCGCACTGAAGCGCCTAGAACCGCTCGGCCACCACGGTCGGCGTACCAGTTTCTTTGGCGCTTCCGTGTATGTTAGACCTAACGGCTACAAACAGGCCGGACCTTATCGACGTCATCAGTATAGAGACGGGGATTAATGACCATGATGTCGTAATAGCTACTACGGTTGCGAAAGTTAATAAATCAGCCAAGAAAGCTAGGAGAGTGTTTCTGCTAGAAAGAGCAGATAAGCACTAGTTAGCATCTTACTTAGACAACCAACCGACATTATTTAGTTTCGGTATGAAGGACGTAGAGAAATTATGGCCAAAGTTTAAACAGATTATAAATCGTGTTCTGGAGAAATATCTGCCTAGTAAGTACATTAAGGACGAAAAAAAAACAAAAGAAGAATCCGTGGATTATCAACGAAATTCGGAAAACGCTGAGGAAACAAAGGATGTTGCACTCTCGGTTCAAAAGAGAACACGTAAATGAAGACGGGCAAAGGTTAATAGAAATTCACGCCTCTGTGATAAGATTTATGCACAAAGCATAAAATTACCGCCGTCATACCTTAGCAAAAGATCTGACCGAGAAACCGACAAAATTCTGGTCCTACGTAAAATCGATAAGCGGATCTAAGGCTTCCATCCTGGCACTCGTTGACCATTTCTGTGTGGTAATAGAAGATAGCAAAACGAAATCCGAAATTTAAAATTTCGCGTTTAAGAAATCATAGAAACATACCGTCGTTTGACCATCGCATAGATTCCCGTATGGAGGACATAATAATAAACATCCCTGGCGTTGAGAAACAAGTGAAACAACCGAAAATAATAAAGTCGCCTGGTCCTGATGGAATTGTAGCTCGGTTTTACAAAGGGTATTCTGGGGCACTGCTCCCTTAATAATCTTGCTTCCATATATCGCAAGTCTCTCGCCTAGCGCAAAGCCCCAAGCGACTGAAAAAAAGGGCAAATGATTCCGGTATATAAGAAGGATAAAAGAACGGACCCACAAAGTTACATACCAACATCCTTAACATCGGTTGCTACAGAATTCTAGAACATATGCTGAGTTCGAATATTATAAATTTCCTGAAACCGAAAAACTTATGTCCACGAATCAGCACGGCTTTAGAAAGCATCACTCGTGCGAAACTCAGGTTGCCCTTTTCTCTTTGAAATACTACGATCTGTGGATGAAGGGCAACAGGCAGAGTCCATATTCCTACACTCCAAAAACCTTTGGGCGCGATTCCCCCCCTGCAGACTGTTGACAAAGTTACGAGCATGTCGAATAGGTTTCTAGATATGTGAATGGCTCGAAGGCCTCTTAACTAACGGAACCCAGTATGTTGTCCTTGGTGGAGAGTGTTCATCAGAGACAAGGGTATTGTCAGAAGTGCCCGGGGACGTGTGATATGACTGCTGTTGTTTTTTATATAGTTAATTGATCTGATAGACAGGATGGGTATCAATCTGTGGTTGCTTGCTGATGATGGTGTGGTCTATGGAAGAGTGTCGAAGTTGGGTGACACTAGAAGGATTTGTGTGATGAATGGCAGCTAGCTCCAAATGTAGGAAAATGTTGTTTAAAGCTGATGAATAGGAAAACAAACTCGTAATGTTCGGTTACAGCATTAGTAGTGTCCTGTTTGACATAGTCGCGTCGTTTAAATATCTGGCAGTAACGTTGCGCAGCGATATTAAATGGAATGAACATTTGATGACCGTGGCAGGGAAGGAGAATGCTCGACTTCGGTTTATTGGGAGATTTTTGCGAAAGTTTGGTTTATCAATAAAGGAAATCGCATATAGGACACTAGTGCGATGTATTCTTGAGTACTGCTCGAGAGTTCGGGATCAGCATCAGGTCAGATTAAATGGAGAGACTGAAGAAATTCAGAGGCGGGCTGAAAGACTGATAGACTTATGACTAATAGGTACGAACAAAACAAAAGAATTACGAGAATGCTTCGAGAACACAAATGCGAATCCCTGGAGGGAAGGCGACGTTCTTTTCGAGGAATAATATCCAAAAAATTTAGAGAATTTGCGTTTGAAGCCAGCCGTTTTTCCTTCGCCGGAAAGCATTACTTTCATGTCGCAAAATCGTGGATGTTCAAAAATTACCACTGCGATAAAGTCGTAATCTGATGCCAAACCAGTAATAACACGTTTACGATCACCCACATTCAGCTTGTAAATTGCAACGAATAACTTTGTACTTATAGGTGCTTCTGCAGTGATAGCAGTTTAATCAGTGGTACAGATATTTGTGGTAGTCTGGAAACGTTCTGCATGCCGACTTGATTTTTTGTCGACTGTATCAGGTTCAATGATCGATGCATACGTTGGATATACAGGGTGTTACAAAAAGGTACGGCCAAACTTTCAGGAAACATTCCTCACACACAAATAAAGAAAAGATGTTAGGTGGACATGTGTCCGGAAACGCTTAATTTCCATGTTAGAGCTCATTTTAGTTTCGTCAGTATGTGATCAAATTGTAAATTTTCACAATCAACATGTGTGGGCTGACGAGAATCCGAACGCAGTTGTGCAATCACGTCATCAACACAGATTTTCTGTGAACGTTTGGGCAGGCATTGTTGGTGATGTCTTGATTGGGCCCCATGTTCTTCGACCTACGCTCAATGGGGCACGTTATCATGATTTCATACGGGATACTCTACCTGTGCTGCTAGAACATGTGCCTTTACAAGTACGACACAACATGTGAATCATGCACGATGGAGCTCCTGCACATTTCAGTCCAAGTGTTCTTACGCTTCTCAACAACAGATTCAGCGAACGATGGATTGGTAGAGGCGGACCAATTCCATGGCCTCCACGCTCTCCTGACCTCAACCCTCTTGACTTTCATTTATGGGGGCATTTGAAAGCTGTTGTCTACGCAACCCCGGTACCAAATGTAGAGACTCTTCGTGCTCGTATTGTGGACGGCTGTGATATAATACGCCATTCTCCAGGGCTGCATCAGCGCATCAGGGATTCCATGCGACGGAGGGTGGATGCATGTATCCTCGCTAACGGAGGACATTTTGAACATTTCCTGTAACAAAGTGTTTGAAGTCACGCTGGGACGTTCTGTTGCTGTGTGTTTCCATTCCATGATTAATGTGATTTGAAGAGAAGTTATAAAATGAGCTCTAACATGGAAAGTAAGCGTTTCCGGACAGATGTCCACATAACATATTTCCTTTCTTTGTGTGTGAGGAATGTTTCCTGAAAGTTTGGCCGTACCTTTTGTAACACCCTGTATAGGAAACTAGAAGTGTGCCATCAGTTTTGTGTCCTACTCGGTCTTTATTGCTTCATGTTTTAGTTTTTCCAATCATGGTAGTCTGTGTCTTCCTTTTGTGTCTTGGAATACTTGCTCGTCCCCAATTTTAGCATTCATATCACCAATGAGGATCCTCAAGTGTCCACCACTGTTTGCAGCTCCGCACAGGACTCAGCTTTCACTTCAGTCGTACTTTCTTTCGTGGGTGCACGACAGTTCACAAAAGTCGTCTTGCTATGCTTTGCATTTACCGTAAAGACAGAGATTCTTGGGTTGACAAACACCAACTCCGAAACATTAGTGGCCAAGATCTTGCTCACAATAAAACCAGTGCCTAGCTAATGCCCTCACTCATAGTCTCCTTAAAAAAACCGTATAATCCTCAACTTCGAGGTTGCCAGAGTCTTCCCACCGAATTTCTTGCAGATCAGTTACATCTAGTCACTGCTTCTGGATTTCTATGACTACATTGGTTGCAGATGCTGCGTTGTATGGGCTTCTCACATTTCAGCTTCCGAACAGTATACCATTAGTTGCTATGATCATCACCTTGTGTTTTCTGAGGCTTAATTGTAGCTTTCAAAGCACGTAATTTTTTTTTTACGAAGAAAGGGTGCTGGCCTCTCGTACAGTGTGACGTGATACCCTAACAGCTTACAGGGTTGCTGTAACGGTGGGCTCCTGTGGCCTTTCTTGTATTGCTTATCTCTTCGACAACTCATAAAGCGTTTCTGATGATAATCTCCCAGCCATCCAACACAATCAGCTCACCGACCCAGTTACCCGCTGGTATTCATTACTCAACGTACCACGCTTACTCCGCTTAGCAGGGGACACCTCGTGCTGTTTTTTGTTTAGAGATGTAGTGGGGAGACTATAAAGATGCTGTTCAATGAATCCTTAAGTTAGCAATGTCATTGTTCTCCCTAATCCGGGTCTCCCACTGGTGACCGTAAGGATAATAAACAGAGTAAAACTTAACTCCGTCGGAGCAAGCCTCAGAAGAGCAAACAGTACCGACTGACCACTGTGTCGTCCTCAGCCAATAGGCTCACTAGATGCGGATATGGAGGGAATGTGGTCAGCATACCGCTCTGCTGACCGTTGTCAGTTTTCGTCACCGGAGCCGCTACTTCTCTGTCAAGTAGATCCTCAATTGGCCTCACAAGGGCTGAGTGCACCCCGCTTGCCAACAGCGTTCGGCACACCTGACTGGTCACCCATCCAAGTGCCAGCCAAGCTAGACAGCGCTTAACTTCTGTGATCTGACGGGAACCGCTGTTGCCACCGCAACAAGGCCATTGGCGGTAAACAGAGTAATAACTAGAGTAATACTAGCGTAGTAATAGAGTAATAATATATTACGATGGAATGTTATCCTATTGGCTGGATAGCAGGTATGGGTATTTGTTTATTATCTAATTTATTACTCTACTTATTATCCTTATAATAAATATTACTCTGTTTATTATAATGATAATCAGTAGAGCGATAAATTAGATCCTAAGAAATATCCACATCTGGCATCCAAACAATGTGATAAAGGCCCAGGGTAATAAATTATAGGGATAAGGAAAAGGGTGTCCTGATAGGGAAATAAATTGTAGCGATAAAAATAAAGATCATAAATAAAACCGATCCACGCTGGATGCAGGGTAAGAGCTCGCAACTTCTTCATCACATATGTGTCCGAGAGGAAGAAGGGGAGAAGGAGGCAGGGGTTGGGTGTCCTAAACCATCCTGTACCCACATCACCCAGGCATAGACGGGCTGAAAAATGTGCACGCCATAAGTACTCTGCTACCCAGGTAGCCGCTTCCTTTGTGTCGTGCACCCCTGACCTATCTAGGGGCGTCCTACAATTCCCCACCCAATAGCGCAAGTCTAGAAATCTGCAGCCAAGACCGTCACAGAGTCGACGAAGCCTCTGGTATAGACCCTCCACTCTGCTCCAAACCAAAGGATCCATATCCACTCTGGGATCGATGCTGCAAATAGAGAGCTATGCTTGCACGCATGCGAGGCCAGCAGTCTTCACCAAATCCGCCAGCCGCCTGTACGAACTGAGGATCGCCTCAGAACCCAAGCGACAGGCATCATTGGTGCCGACGTGAGCAACTACTTGCAGATGACTGCACCCCATACGCTCGTCACATTACTTATGTCGTTCCCCACCCCTTTCGCTCCTCTTGAACTACAAACCTTCCTGAGAGAGGGTGAATTTCGTGCTTCAACGACAAAAATAACCAAATGTTAGGTGCAGTGACAATGGAGGGGCAATCACTGTGCAGAGGTCACAGTGGTCAAAGGTTTCTGAAGAGTTTCAGCTATCGTAGAGGCAACAGTCTGGGTGGTCTGGCCTTGTAACATTAGCCAACATGGCCTTGCTGTGCTGGTATTGTGATTGGCTGAAAACAAAAGGAAACTAAAGCCACTATATTTCCTGAGAGCATGCAGCTCTGCTGTATAGTTAGAATGGCATCATAATGTGTTCAGCGATCAACGTGGTTCTGCACTACCATGGCTGACCATCTCCACTGAGTATGGCGGTGACCTGCGGAGAAGTCCCACTCTTCCAACGTTTTGGAGAGGCACAGCTGTGTTATTCCTGCTGTCGTGGTGATGGAGACCAGGTCACAGCTGGCAGTGACTGAAGGAATATGATGGCAAAACGGTATGTCACGGACCTCCTGCGTTCTCATGTGTTACCTATCACGTGACTGTATCATGGTGCTATTTTTCAACAGAGCAATGCTCGTCCACAAATGGCACGTCACTATGAATTATCTGCGTGACATAGAGGTACTCCCATGGCCAGAAAGATCCACAGATCTGTCCCCAATACAATGTGTCTGCTACCAGCTCGGACGTCAACTCTATGCCAGTGCCAGTATCAAGGTTATCAAGAGCCAGTTACAACAGTTGTGGGCTAGCGTGCCTCAGGAGAGATGAATCAGTGCATAATTTCAGACTAGAAAGGATGTAACGTCAAGTTCTTCGTAAATTTGAGTCGACTCTGTAATCGTGAGAGGCACCCACATGCCTTGCTCATACTGTGACATCAAGCAGTCAGGCCTGCAAGATGAGTGGTCTGTCAAGCGAGTGGACTCATTCTTATTTATCGAGAAACATGAACTCTAGCACTCACAATTAAGTTACAAGTTACTCTCCTGTTTGAATATTACGCAACGGAAACGGAAACGCACATCTGACTATTAGTAATTTACACAACTCTGACTCTTCACTACGCACTGGCAATACTACATTTTCTTTTTTATTTAACGGCTTTGATCAACACATGGCCATCGCACTGAATATGAATGGCGCACACATTATAAATTCTGGATATCATGACAACATACAATTCGAAGGAAAAGGCTACCAATCTTTTTTTTTTCACTATCTTTTTTATTCCGATAAATTCTATAACCTAAACATACCATTACATTTTCTACAACAACTGCACATGAGAAACTCCGCACAGTGGGCATGGCCTTACATTGATGATTCTCTATCTTATGGTCTCATAATTATCTAACACTACAGTGCACTTTCTGGATAGGATGGTGGATCTTTTGCTACATCTCACACTTCGAATTTCACACCCATCATCACGAAAATTTCCTCCAGACCGAGCGGTACAAAAGGAACATGCATAACCCACTACCTCTGAACCTATCTTGCTGCTCTCCCATGCAAACCACACATACTTAAATTACATGAAATACACCACACTGGCAACATGGAATACAACACAAGGAATAGTCACAACGTTATAATCACATCACTTTCAGCTTTCCCACTTCAATTAGTATTCATCCCAGTTTCACACGACACTGCCCCACTTCGTAGCTTTTATTTCCTACTATGAACTCTTGAGGATATATGCACGTCTTCCTGTGCAATGCAAGCCAAGTAATATTAAGAACATATTTGTCACACATGCGAGTCCTCAACTGATACCATGGACGAGTACTTCTCTTTATCCTTTGTCTCATACACAGATTGAGACTCACACAGTACTCACGACATGGAAGTACTCGTCTCTAATTTCAAGTCCTGTACACACCATTTCTTAAATATTTTCAACTTATAGTACACACGCTAGTAATTCAGCTTAACTTAAGCACTCGGAAGTATTTCAACTTACTGCTACACGTGGTTTCATTGTGACCGTTGACCACTTCCGAAGATTACTATGATCCCCTTAATATTACCTGCCTGACATTTAATTCTCCCCACAAAAGTTCCTAAAATAGAGAAATTATTATTCCAAACTACTCTTACGTATTTAGCATGCATACCATTCTATCCACTCTTTTGTCTTTGCGAAGCACACCTAAGACAGGTCTTACCAACACAAGATTCAGCGGCAGAGTGCTGAAACATGGCCGTTCTTTTGGTCAGCTCGCACCTCCGTCAAGGTGGGGGAGCACCTTGCTACCGTATTGGTCAGCCACATTTCAGGCGCTCAAAACTCAGGTAAATTTCATCTCTTTGGCTCCACCAAAGGTGACCAAAGGACCGTTTCAAAGATGATCATATATTGCACATTCACTATCTGTGGTTAGCAGACGACCATACATTCATTCATTTCGCATATCTCACCAAATTGGATGTAGGGATTTATTTTGTGGGAGTGCACATGTGATCAATTAAATAAATAAATTGTCATTCTTTCCTACGCTGGTATCTGGCTTCGGTGTATTAAGTGAAATTGAGTTATTAATACAAAAAATATGTTGTTCTGACAAGAATAACGAAGAATGTTGTACCTATTTTCATTGTTGGGCGGTACTGTACCCTTTCAACCGTTGTCCGCAGCTCGTAGGCTTGCGGTAGCTTTCTCGCTTCCTGCACACGGGGTCCCGGGTTCGTTTCCCGGAGGGGTCCGGGATTTTCCCTGTCTCGAGATGACAGGGTGTTGTTGTGTCGTCTTCATCATCATCATTCATCCCCATTACGGTCGGAGGAAGGCAATGGCAAACTACCTCCGCTAGGATCTTGTCTAGTCGGCGGTGCGGGTCTTCCGCATCGTCCCCTACGCTCCTCGGAGTATGGGACTTCATCATCACATCTCTAACCGTTGAAATAACATCGCGTACTCACACAACCTAGTAAGTTTCTTTCGTTTTCTCCTCGCCTTCTTGGTGCTTCTCCCATCTTGTGGGGTAGTATATTTGCAAGCACTCCGGAAAGAAGGTTAGAATGACTGCAGAGTATATCGTTAGATCGCTAGACAATCATCTGCTGAAAAGGAGGCCATGTTTTACGATTATAATATTTATTGCTATTTTGTCGAAAACTGATACTCTTAGTCCGTGGCAGAAAAGATAACAGCAACCAGCCGCTTTTTACAATGCTATTTATTTATGTAAATAGCGCCGTTACCGGCTTCGAACCGACAGGATCATCATCAGACGCCATGTCCACGTTAAGATACATTTTTGTCACTTAACATTAAATTTCACATTTTATTCCCACATATGATGAAATTTCCTTGGGCTGGTGATGTCCTAAAATAAAAACGTGAAGTGAAAAAATGTCTGTTTAACTGTAATTGTGCCTCATAATCATTTTAAACGCTGTAAGCAAATTACTAAGGTGTAAATGTTTTGATTACTTACGCCGAAAATTCCGCGCCATTACGTTCCAGCACATTATATCAAGACATGGAACAGTCGCTACATTGCTTGGACTATCGCGTTCGTGGATTACCGAGGCTGATCAAACTTACGCGTTATATAAATTGGCTTCAGTATGTTTAGAAATAGGGTTCACAACTTTGATCCGCATTTAGAGGCGCCAGTAAGCTCTGCAGCTCTTTCCGGTAGCCTTACCCTCGTTAACTGTGAGCTCTATTCTGAGACTCTGATTCCCCACCACTTGTTCTTCTCCTACGCCTAGTTAGTCTAGTAGAGTGAGTTTAACTTATTCAGAGGGCCTGACTAACTTCACCTGTCGTGCGTCCAACTTTGCTGAGTAGCTCAACAAGCTTTTCTACTCTGTCTAGCTAATCGAACTTTCTTCTTTGTCGCTACAGTTTCTAATGGACCAAACGAGATCGTAGAATGGCTAACAGGCTCGGAAAGTTAGCGTTCGAGTTATTTATCCGCTCGCTCGCTGCTTGCTGTCTACTAACTTTGGTGCTCTTGCCACCTCTGTAAACGGTCTCAGATTCCCTAATAGTCATTGTCTATTCTTTCTTTTTGTAACGGTTCATTTCGTATCAGATTTGAGAGTCATTAATAGTTACATTCATCCACACCGGAAAACTGGCAAGTCTTTCTAAGTCTCCCCGTTTCGTTCTAAAAAATTAACTTCCAGTTTTCTGTTTAATACTGCCACGTAATTAAAATTTCTGACTCCCAGCACGGAATGAAACATCATAAAGTATTTCTATCTAGTTTGTAACGACTACAGTGGAGAATAATCTAATTCTACCTCTTGAAACTAATGCGAGGCCAGTTTATCTTTACACCGAAAAATGATATAGTCATTAAACATCTTTTCGAGTCATTGATACTAACGCGACGAACCATATTGTATATTATGCTTCATATTAGATTTTTTCAGAATAAAATTCAGTCATCAGTTGCAAATACACATAGATGTGGTTCAGTTACGGTAAATTGCTTACAATAATCACATACAATTTCTGGACATATCATGGCATTATGCTTCTATCGAGAAGATGTTGACATCTGCTAAACCAATACTAAGTAAATCTCTGTAACATACTTCTTATACTTCACATAAAAGTATAGCCAAGGTCTAAAGAGTTCTAATATCCGTAATTTTGTAGGCTTCTGAAGATGACTTTTTAATTTGTTGAAACCGGTGAGACGCAATAAAAGTGTATTTACATCTGACGACTGAATTTTATTCTGAAAAATATATACTGTAGCAGCTGAAAATTACAGCCGTGAATAAAATAATAAATATACTACCAAGTCAGGTAAAAAAAGCTTTTGCCATATATACGAGCTTAAAGCTCAAAATCTTCAAAGCCAGCCAACATATTTTCTTTAACAAACAGTGCCTTCTACGGAATCTCATTCCTAAATATGTGTCAGCATTCACGAAAATTCACTAAAATTGTGCTCCTTCTGCAGTTATGAAGAAGTGTGTATCATTCTTGATTAATAACGAGATATGTGCACTACATAGTAAGGAAGACTCTCTTAACTGCGAAGCTTATCTGTTACATTTAGAATATAGTAAATTATTATATGCTACACAATTTCACGTCATTTTAAAATTTATTCATCAGTAGTCAATTGCAGGGTGAGATCTGATCAGATAACACCACAGAAAACTCTTAGCCCCATAATATGTTCAAAAAGATTATTGTTTTAAAAAGAAACCAATTTATAATCGTCCTCATTTTCCTTCCTATGAGAGGGTTATTAACAAAATTATAATATCCTTTGACTCAGGAAAACTTAACATATTAAATAAACACCTTAAACAAAAAATTGAAACTCATCTAGATTAGACTACTGTTACTCAACGGATTATTGATGTGAAAATGTCCATGGATACTGTCAAGCTCGACAGATGTGAAAAAGTTAAGATAGGTTGCAAGGTTAGTGAGCTTATCATTAAAGAAGCAAATAACTGCACTCATAGAAAGTAAAACAAAAATACTTCTCTTTTTACGCGAAACGCATTAATAAGAACCACAAAGAAGAAAACGCTCCGCACATAAAATCAAATAAACGCAGTAGTTCTGTTATCGTTTATATAATGACTATGCAGATAAAACATGCATTAGAATTCTTTTCTGAGAACAACATTCATACTAATAGCAAGGACCCCACTACTAACTTCACTAAAGAGATTAAAGAAGCCTTTGATTCCCGTAAGTTTACTAAGCACGAATCCTAAGACAAGTTTACGTTCGAAAATTAAAATTCATAAATATAATTGCCCTATTAGTTCAATCGTTAATGGAACTGCTAGCCCTGGATATTTTCTGTCCAAGAATTTACTTGTTCTTCTCAAGAAAAATTATACATATACATCGCCGTTCTCTGTGAAAAATAGAAAAGAAATTACTAACTCTCTAAGAAATGACAAGTTTCCTCATTGTCATATACTCAACTCTTTTGATACTTCAAATCTCTACACGACTATTCCTATAGATGAAACGATCCATTAGTGAAGACAATTTCACTAAGTACAAGAAACTGAAGGCAAATGAAATTAAAGAATTTATTAGGTTTTTGAGAATCACTCTAAAGTAGAGCTACTTCAGTTTCAATCTTGAGCTATATTAGCAAGATGTAGGCCTTGCTATAGGGAACTGCCTTTCTGGATTTCTATCTGCCATCTTCATTAAAAAATTTTAATACATATTTTTAATTCCCACCCCACTTTAGCCAATAGCATTTCCTTCTATAGACGACAAGTTGATGACACTAACATTGTATTAAAAGGAGATGTGAAGGATGTCAAATTACTGAGTGAGTCACTGAACTACTTCCATCCTAAAATTAAATTTGCGTATTAAATACGAAAATTGTACAAAAACCTTATAATAACAAAACCAACAATAATATGCTTTACTGTATACTGAATAAAAATTGCCTTACTATAATCGCATTTCTAGGTGATATTTCACATCCTATAGCTAATTTATTAAAACATATGGCATCACTGTGTCCTTTACCATCAATAATGCTACCAAGTTGCTCTTTGTACAAAATGAGAAACCTCCAATTGACAAATTTCTCATGTCTTGAGAATATAAAATACAGTATAATGTATGTCTGAATTTTTATACAGGACAGACAAAGAGGGCATTTAAAACCCTCTTTCTTGGGCACTTTCTCAACAAAGACGCGAATTAATACAGGGTGTTCGAAAACTAGTGTCGAATACTTTGAAAGGTGGTAGTACTCACCGAAACAAGAAAAATGGTCCAATTAACATGGGTCCCGAAATTCATGCTTTCTGAGATTAGCTCAATAAACGTTGGTCCAGAAATGCATACTTTCTACGATAAACACGTGTTTACAGGAGGTGTTCAACGTAGCGTCCATTCACGACATTGCACCCCTCTGCCTTCTGGCTTAAGAAATGACGCACCCTCTGAAGTATACCTGGTTGTTGTTGTACCTGCTGGCAAGCACTGAAGACTCGACCCTGTAGTGTCCGCACATCGTTGATTAGGGTGGCGTAGATCAATTCCTTCACGTGTTCCCACAACCAAAAATCTAGGGGTTTAAGGTCTGTGGAACGAGCAGGCCAAGGTGTGAGGCCCCCTGACAATCCAACGGCCCTGAAATATCTGCATCAGATGAACGCGCACATTATGACGAAAATGTGCTGGTTCGCCATCATGCATAAACCACATATATATTCGTTGCTGCAATGACACAGCCTCCACCGAGGTAGAAAATACATTAATGAGAAAGTCCAGTCCCAGTTAACCTTCGTGGTAGCATGTATGACCCTATTAATCTATCGCCGAGTACTCCTACCCATACGTTGACTGAGAATCGGTGTTGATGTTCTCTTTCCCGAACTGCTTGGGGACTTACATCTGCCCATATATGCTGGTTAGGGAACTTCACAACACTATCTCTTGTGAACTCTGCCTCATCGATAAATAAAATCTTTGATGTGAACAGTGAATCTGTGGCCCACTTCTGCAACAGCCATCGACAGAACCACCGTCTGCCTTGGTGATCCTGTGGCCTTAGGGCCTGAACGCGCTGTAGATGATACGGGTACAGCAATTGTGCAATTGTTCATTAAGTCTCCTCCCCCCCCCCCCCAGATAAGAGAGTGAGCGGCGCCTCCTGCTGACTGTCAGTCTTCCGACGTGCAGGGGTACCTGCGTGCGTCCCTCAGACGCTGGAAACGTCTGCCGAACAGCTTATCAGAGGGCGAGTTGCGCTGTCGATATTTTTCAGCCTAGAGGGCACAAACTCGCCGGCTACGTCAATTTGCTAGACCACAGCAGAATATCATATCCGCCATTTCACTTGTCGAGTAGTAGACTTCCATTGCCAACAAGTGGTGCAAGAGAGAAAATATAGATGTACAACACTATCTGTACGTACAAACAGCGCAGTGAATCCGCTTTTGGAGGACGGAAAAACACCATGATACGTACCCAGGTTTGCCTGAGCTGTACAGTAAGGCATACAAACACGACGTAATCTAACGTAGCGTACAACACGACTCGAACCACACAACTGACTGCTGATCATTTAATGGTAGGTAGAGTACTGTGAGTAAGACAGCATAATTCCCTGCCGACACATTTGACGCAGCGCCAATGCAACGACTGTGCTAATATCCGAGACCAAGCGTTGCGAATTCCTTCCTATAAACACGCGTTTATCTCGGAAAGTATGCGTTACAGGATCCATGTTTATTGGACCTATTTTTTTTCGACGAGTACTACCACCACTCAAAGTATTTGACACTTTTCTTGAACACCTTGTATAAATCAACTTTTGAAAAATATCTCAAAATAGAGAAACACACTCTTCCTTCTCTATGCTTGCTTAACAAGGAAATTTAGCATACAGTTGACAAGGGCTAAAAAATGAACCTTTTAGAAGAATTTGAAATATATTAACATTCCCACCTAAATTAAAAGGCTTTGCATTAAAACAGATATTACTTTGACTGTGTATCATCTCTTATAAATTGTGCCGGCCGCGGTGGTCTAGCGGTTCAGGCGCTCAGTCCGGAACCGCGCGACTGCTACGGTAGCAGGTTCGAATCCTGCCTCGGGCATGGATGTGTGTGATGTCCTTAGGTTAGTTAGGTTTAAGTAGTTCTAAGTTCTAGGGGACTGATGAGCACAGATGTTAAGTCCCATAGTGCTCAGAACCATTTGAACCATTTTTTCTTATAAATTGTGAAAATTAGCCTATTCCTTTTATACACTGGAACTATGTGCCATGTTTTCTCGAAGGTATTATCTATAATATATTATATATACATATGTATGATTCAGTTCCTGTAAACTGTTAATCTGTGCCTACATTGATCATATACGATATGTACCTTTCAGGACATATCATGGCATTATGCTTCTACGAAGGAGACATTGACATAAGATAAAACAATACTAACTAAGTTTTTATAATACCCTCCTTATAATTCACATAACTGTGTAGTCAAGGTCTAAAGATTTATAATATCCCGAATTCTGTAGGCTTCTGAAGATGACAAATTAATTTGTGGAAACCGGTAAGGGGTAATAAAAATATATCTGCAACTGACAACTGTTGCTGAAAATTAAGCCATGAATAAAATAATAAACTTTACACTAGAAGTTTGTACGTCATCCGACTAAATATGTTTTTATCTGTTTCAGAGATACAACCACTTTATTTATGTAGTGCTTAATGTTCCTCAGTTTTGTTCTGTTGCTGTTCTATACCAGATCTTAATGTCCAGTAGCATCTATATCTGTATCTATACTCTGTGAACGAATGAATGTGAATAGCAGAGAACATATCTCTTCCCAAACATTAGGATTTCTTTCCAATCCTTTCTCGGATGAAGAGTGGTCTGAATGAAAAGTTATTTGGCACTGAATTTGTTTTCGTTAACCTAACTTTATCTTCACAGTTCACATAGGTCCGATATGCCAGGGTTTAAAGAACATTCGCAACTTCCGTCGTGAAATACGATTCTTGGGCTGTTGTACGTAAGTTTTCTTGATATACAATGAATGTAAAAAATGCCAACACCAAAAAGTAATTAATTTAGTGCAATGAAATTTCGGGAATACATTTGTTAAGGTAACATATTTAAGTGATCAACATTGTAAGATCACAGGTTAATGTAAGTGTGAGATAAACCACTGAAAATGTGGAATGTTGGTATATTAATCACCGGTGTAACTGCCTGAATGTTGAAGGCAAGCATGCAAAGGGGCGTGCATTGTGTAGAACAAATGCCAAATGTCAGTTTGTGGGATGAGTTCCATGCCTGTGGCACTTGGTCGGTCACAGGGACGGTTAATGCTGTTTGTGGATGACGCTGGAGTTGTCGTCTGATGATGTTCCATATGTGTTCGATTGGAGACAGATCTGTTGCTTGAGCAGGCCAAGGTAACATGTCTGCACTCCGTCAGGCATGTTGGGTTACACTGCTGTATTTGGGTGAGTGTTATCCTGTTGAAAAACACCCCTGGAATGTTGTTGATGAATGGCAACACAGCAGATCGAATCACCAGTCTGACATACAGATTTTCAGTCAGGGTGCGTAGTATAACCACAATATTGCCCCTGCTGTGATACAAAATCTCAATTGCGATTTTTTTTCGCCAGTGTAAGATCAGAATTTTATGTAGATGACTGTAGGCGAAAATCATAGATTGAAATTAATCTTTATGAATATAGGTTGCAGAGACGAAGATAATCACAGGATGCAGGACAGTCACAGTACAGGTGTTAGTGTTTGAGACAGGCGTGTAACATGAAACATGATAAGCCTACCACGCTACCCTGGGGCACGAATGGAATTATTTATGTCTCTTTAGATGACTGCCCATCCATAGTAATGTCCTAAATTCCACCTGTCAAAATCTCTTAATTCGAATCCAAAACCTCTGTCTGCATCCCTTACAAACATATGTACCTTTGTAGGCTACAGCGTGAAAGTGAATGGTATGAACATTTTTAATTTGTCCAATAATTATGTAAAACAAAATAGTATAAGCACAAATTACTTTTGTATATATTTGAGGATACTGATGCTGCCTATCAAATATTAAAGACGATACTCATATGGCACGATAAATTCGTTTTTTTCCAGTTGTGATTAGACGGACCTAAAGTGATTATTATCAGAGTAATGCTACAACGCAACTGAGAGTGACGGGACAGCAAAAGTTGAAGATGTTACTACAACTATGTCAAATGTTCCTTGTCAACGACTGCACCAAGTTCAACAAAATACATCTGAGGCTTCATAAGACGATACAACACATAAAATTCAACCAAACTCGCAAGAATAACAACTTAAATCCAAGTTACATAAGTGTAAGGATTAATAATAGTTCTTCAGTGATACAAAAGCTGAAACTATGTGCAGAAAGGTGTTAGTTACTAAATGAAACTAGGAGGCAATTTTCGAAAAAATAATCACTGAACATTATACTCTATGACACTCAGAGTTCGCTAGCATATAGGAAATTTCACAATCCTCATGACGTTGATAGGAAAAGCTGAAGTATATACATACACAGTAGTGAAATATATGAAAACAAGCATAAACAGAAAAGAGTGAGACTAATAACAAAAATGACACAAGCATACAATTATCGTTGGAATGAGAAATCACTGGAACATCAAAATACTTTCACTTACATATAGTAAACCTCAAAGAGAGAGAACAACATGAAAAAGAAAACTGCTATCAGAAAAAGGATTAAAACTTTGCACCCACAACAGGTTCAGCAAACAATGCATAGAAATCATTGCACCTGAAAAACAAGAAAACAGTAATGAAATGAACATAGAACTGACAATAGAATTAGTAAAAATAGAAATAAAGGGCATAACAAAACAAGCATGGCAGAAACATAACAAGAACAACCATACAGAAGCAGCCACTATGAAAGCATCGAACAAAAATTAATAACCAATAACGTTATAATAATTAAGGCAGGCAAGGGAAATGTAACAGTATTCATGAACAAAGAACAATACATCACAAAAATCAAGCAATACGTGAGTGCCTGCACTACATAAACATTGAACGCAGACGTGACCATAAGATTCAAGTTTCTTCTTTTTCTTGTGCCTTTGTCCAACATTTTCGCAGTCTCGGCATGGTTAGGGTCGGATGTGGTATGGTTAATTTAAGGGGTGGCCGGATGCCCTTCCTGTCGCTACCCCGTTACGCGAATGATGATGCTGATGATCGTGAAATGACGAGAACAACACAAACACCAGTCCCCGGGCAGAGAAAATCCCCAACCCGGTCGGGAATCGAACCCAGTGTGAGTTAACAAGCATTGCGCTATCATTTAAATATATGGCCGACAGAGTCAGCCTACAGGAATTGTGAAACGAACCCTGTCGTCCAGGACGGCGTGCCACAAAGGGCGCAGATTGACCACGAGATGGGGGAACTCAAAGGCGTCTATTGTCTATTGAGGCCTCAGCGCTGTAGTGTGCAAGTGAGACAGACGAGAACCTACGTCATAGGGAAACCCAGTAGACGGCATTTGTGGCCGAGGAGACGTAGCAGTGTTGAATATAGAAGACCTAAGATCGGCCACAAAGGGAAACATTTATGAAAACTATTTAATTCTGTAGTAGTGCAGGGAATCAAGCCACAGTAATTTTAATTTGCCATCCTCCATTAATTTTCATGCTGATCCCAATAAAACTTGAATACTGATCATATCTATAATACTTTAGAATTTACTGTTAAAGTGAAATTCACAAGTTTTGCAACAAAGACCTGAATTCTAAAATCTGAACGCTTTAGTCGACCTTAACGATCGACATATCATATAGAAGCGCATCATTAAAATGACAAATATTGTAAATGCCAACTATATAACTTTATTTGCTTAAAAGATATAGTATATTTAAATTATCAGTATTTACAGGTCACCATTTTTCCTCACAAAACACGTTGAACGATGACAGCATGGCACCTTATTGAATCATTAGGTAATAGAATATTTGTTGTAAAGTTTAGTGCGTAATAGTTACTTTTGTTCTTTATTTATTTACCAGAAAGCACATTGGTGCAACGTTACTGGTCGTGACATTCAAAGTTAAGAAGGAAATTATATTGGTTTTATGTAAAAGGATGTAACGTTTGTTATGTAAAGGATATTATTGTTACTTTATTTATAACGTGAAAGTGGTCAAGCTTTGTTTACTGTAGCCAATCAGATGGACGGCTTCAGGAAAGGGAACTGCGCTAGTCAGTTGAGCGAAGATCTCCGGCGACCGGGAAACGGTCGGAGACAAGCAGAGGGCAGTTCTGGTCTAGGCACCAAAGAGTACAGTTCGGATGGAGACACCAAACGGCACAGTTCAGATGCAGACGCGATAGCGGACATCACTCTTTAGGCAGCTAGGAAGTGAAACGACTTAATGATCGAAGCAGACTTCGAAAATTTCACGTTGTGTGGTATCGCGATACTTCGTCTCCGAGCGGTGAGCAGCCGCGTGCCTGGTGTGAACTCTAAATTTTCGCGTAGATAACATGTGTTTCGCGATGAGATTGTGAATGATCGAACTGCGTCAAATGGATATGCGTTCGAGTGTAACAGTAACTCTAAATACGACCACTTTCGCTATTCGTTTGCTTTCTGAATAAACATTATTCTAACCAAATCGCAACTGTGTGGCCTACATCATTTATAGGTCGTTAATTTAGCTCCCGATATTATTATTACTGTTTTTATATGTTATATTAACTTTGTATTTCTCAAACTTGCCATCAGCCAGAAAATTTAACCAAAGGGTCGCAAGTGTCTAATTTAGGGCTTGTAATGGGACACGTGCGATTCAACCCCTTGAATAGATTGAGCCGAGATATTTCGATGAAGAGGAACCGCATATCAGCCCGAACATCTTTGAGATGTTAGCTCGCACTGGGATCACGTGATCCGGAGGCAGCAACGCTAGCCACTAGACCACGAGCTGCGGACGACCACAAGATTCAAGCAAATGTGAAAAAGACACTTAAAATCATTCAGTATGTACTCAGTGAATAACGGAAGAACTATACACCACAGAACAGCCCACAAGCACCAACACTCTACAGATAACCAAAAATACGTAAACGCAGATTAGAAATTAATATAACAGTGAAACACACAGGAGACCTATCAGAACACACATGGAATACACAGGTTCTACACACACTGTCATTGATTTAATTTGCTATAGCAAAATATGTACACTTCCATCCTTATCAAGGAACCAACAGAAACCATAGAACAAAAACTTACGTGCTACAATAAACTTACCATAGATGCAAATAACAGGAATAACAAGTACACCGAAACTGATCGCTCAACAAACGTACTTCCAGTCTGAGGATGAATATTGTCTGCAAAGCGATGGACTGGCCGTAGGATCCCCAATAACAGGAACCTTAGCCAACATATTGTCAGTCATTCAGAAAACCAGATATTTGAAAAGACAGCCACTGACAAAATATTTGATATCATATACTGACATTGATAAAAGGATGATATTACTTTTCTAGTAGGTGAACTCCAATAAGAAGCCAACAAAGCATATCAGAACATAAAGTAAAATGGCAAATATTCTTTCAATATTTATAGAAAATAAGTGATATGGGTCTATGATTAAACGGATTACTTCTGTTTTCTTCCTTGTTTATTGCTGTGAGCAGCTTTCCAGTCTTTAGGTACGAATCTTTCGTCCAGCGAGCAGTTGCTTATGACTGCTACGTATAGATGTGTAGTATCAGCATCGCTGAAAGAAACATGATTCGTATGCTATCTGGACTGGAAGACTTGCCTTTAGTAACTGACATAAGTTGCTTAAGTACATCGGGGATATCTACTTCTAACTTCCTCATGTTCGCAGAAGTCCTTGGCTCTGAGCACTATGGGACTTAACATCTGAGGTCATCAGTCCCCCAAAACTTAGAACTACTTAAACCCAACTAACCTAAGGACATCACACACATCCATGCCCGAAGCAGGATTCGAACCTGAGACCGTAGCGGTCGCGCGGTTCCAGACTGACGCACCTAGAACAGCTCGGCCACACCGGCCGGCCATCAGTCCTTGATTTTAATTCTGAAATACGGGTATGTACTTCGTTTTCTTTGGCGAAGGAATTTCGGCAAACAGTACTAAGCAACTCCGCTTTAGTGCCATTGTCATCGGTAACATTACCATTGCTTTTGTGCAGTAAGGAAAATGATTGTCTCTTGCCGCTGGGTCTCGCGATCGCGTTCTCGCTTCCCGAGCACGGCATCCCGGGTTCGATTCCTATCGGGGTCAGGGATTTTCGCCTGCCTCGAGATGACTGGGTGTTTGTGTTGTCCTCATCATTTCACCATCATTCATGAAAGTGGCGAGTTTGGATTGAGCAAAGGTTGGGACATTGTACGGGCGCTGATAACCGCGCGGTTGAGCGCCCCACAAACCAAACATCATCGTCATCATCATATTACCGCTAGTGTACCTTACATAGGACCAGTCTCTTCAGATGTTCTGACAGATTTCGAGACAAAATTTTGCTGCTGAAATTATTAAAAACCTGTCACACCGAAATCCGCGCTGAAGTTCAAGCTTCTGTAAAACATCGCCTATCACGGAGATTTTGTTTTCTCTTACAATCAGCACGCTTTTTTCGTCGCTTCTGACCTGTTTTGTGCCCCTGGTAGCTGAGTGGTCAGCGCGACGGAGTGTCATACCTAGTGGCTCGGGTTCGATTCCCGGCTGGGTCGGAGATTTTCTCCGCTCAGGGACGGGGTGTTGTGTTGTCCTTATCATCCTCATTTCCTCCCCTTCGACACGCAAGTCGCCGAGGTGGCGTCAACTAGAAAGACTTGCGCCAGGCGAACGGTCTTCCCGACGGGGGCCCCAAATAGTTCAAATGGCTCTGAGCGCTGTGGGCCTTAACATCTGAGGTCATCAGTCCCCTAGAACTTAGAACTACTTAAACCTAACTAACCTAAGGACATAATACACATACATGCCCGAGGCAGGATTCGAACCTGCGACCATAGCGGTCGCGCGATTCCAGACGGGAGGCCCTAGCCACACGGCATTTTTACGTGTTTTGTATACCATGGGGGATCGTTCCTGTCACTTTTTAAATTTATTTGTTATAAATCTCTTAACTGCCGTCGATACAGGTACGTTTTCTTTGGATTTAAGCCACATCTGGATCATGCATACTCAGTTAATTTGGATGGAATGTAGACTGCATCTTAGGAAGGCGAAATTTTATCTTCTTTTCTAAACAGATATCATCATCATCATCATCATCATCATCATCATCAGCCAATTCGATCACTTGTTGATGTGGCCTCTTTTAGTCGGCGTGCAACATAGGATCTGCATTTACATCTACATCTAAATTCTACAGACCACTCTGAAGTGCATGGAAGGGAGTACATTCCACTGTACCAGGTATTAGGGTTTTCTTCCCTTTCCATACACATGTGGATCGCGGAAAGAATGATCGTTTAAATGCCTCCATGTGTGTCGTAATTAATCTAATCTTTTCCTCACGATCCATATGGAAGTAAGATGTGGGGAGTTGTAGTGTATTACTAGAGTCATCATTTAAAGCTCCTTCTTGGAACATCTTAAGTAGGCTTTCTTGGGATATTTTACGCCTATCTGCAAGAGTCTGTCAGTTCAGTTTCTTCAGCATCTCTATAACACTCTCCCCCGGATCAGACGAACCTGTGACATCTTCAGCTGCCCACGTCTGTATACGTTCAATATCCCCTGTTAGTCCTATTTGGTATGAGTCCCACATACTTGATAAATATTCTAGGATGGATCACATGAGCGATTTTGTAGCCAAACTCTTTGTAACTTGAATGTGTTTTCCTAGTACTCTACCACTAACCCGAAATCTGCTACCTGCTTTATTCACAACTGAGCCTATGTGATCATCCTATTTCATGTCCCTGCCAAGTGTTACACCCAGGTATTTGTATGAATTTACCAATTCCAACTGTGAGTCGTTAATGCTGTAGTCACAATTTTACATTTCTGAACATTTAAAGCAAGTTGCGAGTCTTTACACCACTTTGAAATCCTATCAAGATCTGACTGAATGTTTCTGCAGTTTGTTTTAGACAGTTATAACTGAGTGCACCACTTAAAAAAAAGTCTGATCTTACAGTTAATGTTTTCCGCAAGGTCATTAACATACAATGCGAACAGAAAAAGTCACAACACGCTTCCCTAGGGCACACCCGAGGTTACGTCTGCATCTGTCGATGACTCTCTATCCAAGATAACTTACTGCTTTCTCCCTACCAATAAATCCTCAGCCCTGTTTCTCTTGATACCACATAAGATCTTACTTTCGATAAGAAGCATAGGTGTGGTACTGAATCAAATGCTTTCCGGAAATCAATAAATACTACATCCACCTGACTACCTTAATCGAAAGTTTTCAGTATATCAGTGAGAAAAGTGCGAGTTGGGTTTCACATGATCGGTGTTTTCGGAATCTATGCTGGTTGGTATGATTCGAAACATTTCATTATGTTTGAGCGCAGAATATGTTCTAAAATTCTACGACAAATCGATGTGAAGGTTATTGGACGGTAGTTTTGTGGATCACTTATACCAGACGTCTTGTAAACGGGTGTGGCCTGTACTTTCTTCCAACTACTAGGCACGATTTTTTGTTCGGGGGATCTGTGACAGATTACTGTTAAAAGAGAGGCTAACTCAACCTCAAATCGGCCATACAATATGACTGGGATTGCATCGGCCCCTGGAGCTTAGTTTACTTTTAACAATTGTAGCTCTTTCTCAGCGCCATTGTCACTAATATCTACTTCTCTCACCTTTTCAATGGTTGTTGTTTTTGTGGTCTTCAGTCCAAAGACTGAATTGATGCAGCTCTCCATGCTACTCTATCCTGTGCAAGCCTCTTCATCTCCGAGTAATTACTGTTGCCTACATCCTTCTGAATCTATTTACTGTATTCATCTCTTGGTCTCTCTCTAGGATTTTTACCACCCCCCCCCCCCCTCCCCCACGCCCCTCTCTGCTACTGAAGTGGTGATCCCTTGATGCCTCATAATATGTCCTACCAACCGATCTCTTCTTCTTGTCAGGTTGTACCACAAATTTATCTTCTCCCCAGTTCTCTTCGGTACCTCCTTATTAATTACGTGATCTACCCATCAAATCTTCAGCATTCTTTTGTAGCTCAATATTTCAAAAGCTTCTATTCTCTTCTTGTCTAAACTGTTTATCGTTCATGTTTCACTTCTATACATGGCTAAACTCCACACAGATACTTTCAGAAAAGGCTTCCTGACACTTAAATCTGTACTCGATGTTAACAAATTTCTCTTCTTCAGAAACACTTTTCTTGACATTGCCAGTCTACATTTTATCTCCTCTCTACTTCGGATATCATCAGTTACTTCACTGCCCAAATAGCAGAACTCATCTACTACTTTGTGTCTCATTTCCTAAATAATTCCCTCAACATCACATGATTTAATTCGACTACTTCCCATTATCCTTGTTTTACTTTCGTTGATGTTCATCTTATATCCTCCTTTCAAGACACTATTCATTCCGTTCAACTGCTCTTTCAAGTCCTTTACTGTCTCTGACTGTACTACAATGTCATCGGCAAACCTGATTTTGTTTATTTCTTCTCCATGGACTTTAATCCCTACTCCAAATTTTTCCTTTGTTTCTTTTACTGCTTGCTCAATATACAGATTGAATAACGTCGGAGATAGGCTACAGTCCTGTCTCCCTCCCTTCCAACCACTGCTTCTCTTTTGTGCCCCAAGACTCTTACAACTGCCATCTAATTCCTGCACAAATTGTAAATAGTCCTTCGCTCCCTGTATTTTGTCCGGCCGCTGTGGCCGAGCGGTTCTAGGCGCTTCAGTCTGGAACCGTGCTGCTGTTACTGTCGCAGGTTCTAATCCTGCTTCGGGCATGGATGTGTGTGATGTCCTTAGGTTGGTTAGGTTTAAGTAGTTCTAAGTTCTAGGGGCTGATGACCTCAGATGTTAAGTCCCATAGTGATTAGAGCCCCCCCCCCCCTCCCTGTATTTTATCCCTGCCACCGTTAAAATTTGAAAGAGAGTATTCCAATCAGCATTGTCAAAAGCTTTCTCTAAGTCTACAAATACTACAAATGTAGGTTTGCCTTTCCTTAACATATCTTCTATGAGAAGTCGTAGGGTCATTATTGCCTCACGTTTTCCTACATTTCTCCGGAATCAAAACTGATTTTCCCCGAGGTTGACTTCTACCAGTTTTTCCATTCTTCTGTAAAGGATTCTTGTTAGTATTTAGTAACCGTAGCTTATTAAACTGATAGTTCGGTAATTTTCACACCTATCAGCTCCTGGTTTCTTTGGATTTGGAATTATTATATTCTTCCCGAAGTCTGAGAGTATTTAGCCTGCCTCATACATCTTGCTCACCAGATGGAAGAATTTTGTCATGCCTGGCTCTCCCAAGGCTATCAGTAGCTCTAACGTAATGTTGTATATTCCAGGGCCTTGATTCGACCTAAGTCTTTCAGTGCTTTGTCAAATTCTTCACGCAATGTCATATCTCCCATCTCATCTCCATCTACGTCCTCTTCCATTTCCATAATATTGCCCTCTAGCATATCTCCCTTGTATGAACCCTCTATTTTCCCCTTCCACCTTACTGCTTTCCCTTTCTTGCTTAGGACCGGTTGTCCATCTGAGCTCTTGATATTCATACAGGTGGTTCTCTTTTCTCCACAGGTCTCTTCAATTTTCCTGTATTTGGCATCCATCTTACCGCTAGTGATATATGCTACTACATCCTTACATATGTCCTCTAGCCATTCCTGTTTAGCCATTTTGCAATTCCTGTCGTTCTCCTTTTTTAGATGTTTGTATTCCCTTTCGCCTGTTTCAGTTACTGCATTTTTTATATTTTCTCCTATCATCAGTTGAATTCAATATTTCTTGGGTACCCAAGGGTTCCTACTAGACCTTGTCTTTTCACGTATTTGATCTTCTGCTGCCTTCAATATTTCATGTCGTAAAGCTACTCATTCTTCTCCTACTGCATTCCTTTCCCCTGTTCTTGTCAGTAGTTCCCGAATGCTCCGTCTGAAACTCTCTACAACCTCTGGTTCTTTCAGTTTATCCGAGTCCCATCTCCTTAAATTCCTGCCATTTTGAGGTTTCTTTAGTTTTAATCTATAGTTCATAATCAATAAATTGTGTTCAGAGTCCACATCTGCCACTGGAAATGTTTTACAGTTTGAAACTTGGTTCCGAAATCTCTGTCTTACCATTATATAATCAGTCTGAAACCTCCCGCTATCTTCAGGTCTCCTCCACGTATACAACCTTCTTTCATGATTCTTAAACCAATATTTAGCTATGATTAAATTGTGTCCTTTGCAGAATTTACAAGGCGGCTTCCTCTTTCATTCCTTTCCCCCAGTCCATATTCACCTACTACTTTTCCTTCTCTTCCTTCAGTGGTACTGAAATTAAACCGGGGCAGTTTTCCTTAGTTTCCTTTGTACAGAATCACTTAAAAACGGAGTTAAGCATTTCTGCTTTTGCTTTGCTGCTCTCAATTTCACTTCCTGACTCATTCGCGAGTGACTGGTCGTTAACTTTAGTGCCAAATGGTTCAAATGGTTCAAATGGCTCTGAGCACTATGGGACTTAACATCTGTGGTCATCAGTCCCCTAGAACTTAGAACTACTTAAACCTAACTAACCTAAGGACCTCACACACATCCATGCCCGAGGCAGGATTCGAACCTGCGACCGTAGTAGTCGCGCGGTTCCGGACTGAGCGCCTGAACCGCTAGACCACCGCGGCCGGCAACTTTAGTGCCACTAACAGCCTTTACATACGAGCAGATTTTCTTTGAGTTTTGTGGAAGATCATTAGACAAAATTCTGCTGCGGTAATCATTGCTCTCTTGACATCCAAACGCGTTCTGTTCAACATATCTCAATCTATAGCTCCAATGCCTTGTTTTGCAGCTATTATGCAGTAGTTTCAGTTGGTCTCTCCCTTTCTTAACTGTTCTGCTGGGAACATACGTATCCAATGCATGATATGGTCAAATATTCTTTTACACTTGAGCCATAATTCCTCTACATGCTCCTGACCCATGCTAAACGTTTCATGTTCCCCATTGAGGTATGAAACTTCTGCTTTTTCATCTAGTTTTCTGAACATATGTATGTTTCTACTTGTTCTAGTTGTCCTTTGTAATTTGGTAATCATTGTTGCCACAACCATTTCATTCTCGCTGTTATCAGTTTCGATGTGAACATAAGCAGAGACGTCAGGTCTATTTGTCTACTTGTTGCCATTAGATCTAAAATATTTCCGTCATGGGTGGGGTTCCGAACCATCAGTTCTGGGATACCACCAGCTTCTTCCATTTCTGCCTATAGCTTCCTGTTGCAATTCATTAATTCATTCCGGCTGTCTGTGTTAAGTCTGTGTCCTATCTGTACGGTGTTCTTAGCCGTGCACTCTTTTAGTATATTGGGCTGCAGTCTAGTTTTTTTATTTTATTTTATTTATTTTTTTTACCATCTGCCATCTTTTCTTCCAGCGACATGGCCAGCCCACTGCCTTTTCGAGGTATTCACCCTTTCCATTATGTCACTGAATTTTGTTGTACGTTTCGTAATCAACTGTTTTTTTCTACCTTTCTTTGTATAGCCTAACATGGATCTTTCCATTCCTCTCCGGATTATTCTAACAATAAACTAATTCAATGTCCATGTCTCACAGCCGTAATCTGTTACTGGCAGTATACATTGGTGAAAACTGTTTTCTTCAGCTCAGCTGGCATCTTGGACTTTACGATTGAAGAATATCTTCCATAAGCTTGCCAGCCTAATTTAAAACGTCCAAATATTTCAGCTTTTAAGTCTCCTTTCACATTTACAAGTTTGCCGAATAGACATATTCTGTGACCCTTTGCAGTTGCGCACTTCCAACAAATACATTCCAAACCGGTATCCATTCACTCCTCAAGGTGTTAGATTTATCACAGCTTATTTTTAGACCAACTTCAGATAAGACTAACCCAAGTTCACTAAAAAATATTTGAAGTTCTCCTAGATTATCTGCAAAGAGAACAATGTCATCAGAATACCTCAGGATGTTTAATCTCTTTTCCAGAACTTGAATTCCCTTTGTTTTTCAATTCAGTTTAGATATTGCTTTTGCTAGGACTGCTGAAAATAGCTTTAGAGATATAGCGTCACCTTGTTTTATATCATTTTGAATGGTAAATTCATTTGATTCTTCAGACAGAGATACTTTGCACTTATTTGTGGTTTATTTTGATTTTACAGTATTTAGTCATGCTAGAACGACCTTGTGCTCGCTAATTCATGTATCCGACATGGTGCTCCCTATTTATTCAGGATTATTTGCTGCTAGGAGGTCAAGAATGTTTTTGCAACCATTTACAGTTAGAGTTGGCTCTCTAACTAAGTGCTCAAAGTAATTTTCAATGAAAGCGCTTAATAAAATTTCGGACAATGTTTTACGCCTACCACCGACTTAAAACGTTTATTTTCGCCAACACAACGAGAGTAGATTGAAATTACCACCAACCATAATCGTACACTGAGGTGACAAAAGGCATGGGACACCTCCTAATACCGTGTCGGAACTCCTTTTGCCCGAAGTAGTGCAGCACCTCTACGTTGCTTGGATTCAAGTCGTTGGAACTCCCCTGCAGAAATATTGAGTCATGCCGCCTCTATAGCTGCCCATAACTGCGAAAGTGTTGCCGGTGCAGGATTTTATGCGCAACCTGAAATCTCGATTATGTCCTACGAATGTCCGACAGGGTTCATGTCAGGGGATCTGGGTGGCCAAATTATTCGCTCGATTTGTCAAGAATGTTCTTTACACCAATCGCGAACAATTGTGACGCGGTGGCACGGTGCATTGTCACCCATAAAAATTCCATCGTTGTTTGGGGACATGAAGTCCATGGATGGCTGCAAATGGTCTCCATGTAGCCGAACATAAAATGGGATCCAGTCCATTCCATGGAAACACAGCCCGCGCCATAATGAAGCCACCAACAGCTTGCACAGTGCCTTGTTGACAACCAGGGCCTATGGCTTCGCGTGGTCTGCGCCACACTAGAACCTTACCATCAACCCTTACCTACTGAAATCGGGACTCATCTGACCAGGTCACGGTTTTCCAGGCGTCTAGGGTCCAACCGACATGGTCTCGAGCCTAGAGAGGCGCTACAGGAATGTCGTGCTGTTAGCAAAAGCGTTCGCGTTGGTCGTCTACTGCCATAGCCGATCAACGCCAGATTTCGCCGTACTGTCCCAAGGGGTATGTTCGTCGTACGTTCAACATTGATTTTTGCCGTTATTTCAGGCAGTGTTGCTCGTCTGTTAGCGCTGAAAACGCTATGCGAATGCCGCTGCTCTTGATGGTTAACTGAGGGCTGTCGGTCAAGGCGTGGTCCGTGATGAGAGATAATGCCTGACATTTGGTATTCTCAGCACACTCTTGACTCTGCGGACCTCGTAATATTGTAATCACTAACGATTTCCAAAATGGACTGCCCATGCGTCTAGGTCCAACTACTGTTTCGAGTTCGAAGCCGTTAATTCCCGTCGCGCTGTCATAAACACGTCGGAAACTTTTTCACATGTATTATATAACTACAAATGACAGCTAATTCAGTGCACTGCCCTTTTATACTTTTTGTACGCGATTCTACCGTCATCTGTATATGTACGTATCGCTAACCCATGACTTTTGTCACCTCAGTGTATGAGGTATTTGAAACGAGACTCAAGCTTTCTTTGAATCTTTCGGCACCTCAATCATCTGAGTCGAGGGTCGATAGAAGAAACCAATTTTTAGTGAGTTCCGGCTGTCGAGTATTAGACAAACTACTGCTAACAGTAAAAAACACGCCGCCACAGCTGTATTCAGTCTACCCCTAAAAAAACAACATTAGTTCTATAGTAAAAGTTTCCACTGAACTTATCTCCACTTCAGCCAACTTTCAGTACCTATAACAATTTGAACTTGTGTTTTCTATTAGTGATTGGAACTCTGATTCCTTCCCAAATCAGACAAGACACTTTAGAAGGTCTCTAGGTCTACCCTCGTAGGAGTCCCACATGGTGCAATTGTACAGCGTGATTCATTACTCCAATCTGTGGTTTCTAGTCTTTCACTGACCAGTGGAGTCACTCTTTGCACCATCTCAAACGTCGCTTAGCGAAGCCTACAGAAATGTGTGGGTTATGAGGATTTTCTGTACCATTGTAAGGTGGCATCTTACAACCACTCATCTACATACTTCGCTGTGATTTAAAACCGGAATTAGGTGTCATTTGATAAGTTGTACATCGTATATATGAATATTTAAAGAAGACTAGCATTGTCACATACACCTTGAAAATAGCTGTTAACGCTTACTGCATGGAGTGTGATGGATTGTCTTTATTATCAAAACCCCGTAATGAATGCCGGCCGGGGTGGCCGAGCGGTTCTAGGCGCCACAGTCTGAAACCGCGCGACCGCTACTGTCGCAGGCTCGAATCCTGCCTCGGGCATGGATGTGTGTGATGTCCTTAGGTTAGTTAGGTTTAAGTAGTTCTTAGTTCTAGGGGACTGATGACCTCATAAGTTAAGTCCCATAGTGCTCAGAGCCATTTGAACCATTTTTGAACGTAACGAATGATTGCCTATACTAGCAGAGGTTGGAACGCCAGTGGAAATGAAATGGTAGGCGTAACTCAGGCCCTGGATGGAAAAGCCCGCACAGGTGTGTTGGTCTGCTTAATACAGGAAGTAGCCCAAGACGGACGGCCGGGGCACCTGAGCGCTGAAGCACGGTATTGTTGCGGGCCCGGAGGGATAACCGGATAATACTTCGGAAACTCTGAAAATCTTGGACGTCACAGAGAGGAACGAGGAAGCGTTACCTCGGATATCACGCAGGCTGGGTTATTTCCGAGGATTTTTACTCTGAGAAGCATACCATTGTATGAATTCCTAATTAACGGGTACAGGTATTTCCTCACAAACTTTCCGTGCTGGATGACGAAAGTCTAAAATATGGTCGGTCGGCGTTCGGAAGATTCTGTAGAGAGGGAGAATATTCCGTGGTTTCGCGAGTATGATTCGCCTTCTGCAGTTACGAGGGAGGGGAGCGGAGGTTTGCTGGGAAGCCAGCGGTGGAGAGAAAGAGGTCTTCCGTTTTGGGTGCTCGTGTTTGACGGTCGCTCAGTATCAGCTGTTGTTGGCACAGACGGACTTGCTGTCCTTGCTCTAAGGAGATTTTATATTTAGAACGGTTAGGCACTTGCACTGTTGCGAACTTATACGATTCTGGACTTCGCCTCCAGGTAAGGAGTCGTCGTTGAGTACACAGCGTTCAGTGATTGAAAGCACTTCTTCTGTCTGTACTCACGTTGAGACTGGGAGTTCGCGTTTCTTGTCTGTAGAACACAGAGAGGAGAAGACAGTATTAGATTATACTAGTCAGAGGACCATCTTCTGCCGTCCTAGTGTTTAAAAGAGTTTTTTTATTTGTGGCTGGAGTTCTTTCATCATCGCAGACGTGTACGAGGACCGTCACTACGACGCATCGGATGCAGCGCATACGGTGATATTGTTAATTGCTTCAGCTTATTAGGACTGTAAAGCTAAACAGCTGTGATCAGTTAAGTAGTATTTCCACTGAGGTTGCACACCACTGTAGATCATCTTTGAAAGTGTTGTCTTCTAATGTTTGGTACGTAGGTGATGTCAGTCATCTCGCATTATTTATGTTAGATCGCGTAGCCATAAAAAGGGGCAGATTTGGGCAATTTGATCAACCATATTAGATAGGAAATTCATTTACATCTCTTTATGTCCATTGAACACTGATATATAAACATTTGTGATATATAAAGGGATTTTAATCTACAATAAATGTATAAGCAGAAACAACATTTATCATTTTGTAGTTACTAGTTCCCTTAACCATTCATTTATGTTCATGTTGTAATTTATATGTTAGAAGGAGGGAATAGTATCACAACTAAGAGATCCTAAGATCTGCTTCAGGGGGCAGTCAGACAGGACCAAATCTTGATTTTCGCGTTCAGTATTTTCCGTTGCGCACACTCATTTTTACACCCGCCTGGAGTAGCGTCTTGGACCATTGTATGCCATTCTTTTTAACAACCTACACGCAGTCATTGGGCTACGTGGTCTGTTGACGAGTCATTCCTTCCTGCGACTTTATGCGATTCTTACAAACATCTGCAATGCTCAGTACATGGGGTCTGTCTGGTTTCGGTTTAGTTTTGGTTGTTCCTTCGTTGTTTCCACTTCACAGTCACGTCACCAGCAGTCAACGTGGGCAGTTTCAGAAGGATTGAAATGTCTCTGATGGATTTTTTACTCAGGAGACGCAGTGACTATTCTATGTTCGAAGTCACTGAGCCCTTCTGCCCGACCCATTCTTCTGTTAATGCTTTTCTACTGACAAACAGTACTCTCTCCTTCCGTTTATACAAGAATGTCCTCCTCTCATAACATCTAGTGGTCAATTCCTTATTACATAAGGTGTCTGGATACTTTGCTCTGATAAATTATCGTACGTTATGTAAAGATATGGCCGGCCGAAGTGGCCGTGCGGTTAAAGGCGCTACAGTCTGGAACCGCAAGACCGCTACGGTCGCAGGTTCGAATCCTGCCTCGGGCATGGATGTTTGTGCTGTCCTTAGGTTAGTTAGGTTTAACTAGTTCTAAGTTCTAGGGGACTAATGACCTCAGCAGTTGAGTCCCATAGTGCTCAGAGCCATTTGAACCATTTTTTTTGTAAAGATATGTTTCTAATGCTCTTCGATATTTTAAAGAGGGGGAAATAATTTCAAGTGCATTAAGATGTATTAGAAAACATTCGTTTAGGTGCTGTGGAACGACTCTAATCATGATAGAACGAGTTTTTCGCTAGTGGAACTGGTAAAGACACCTTATCACCGCACATAGAGTACGGCCATGTGAGCTTATGGACGAAAGTATGAAGATCGTAAGCGTTCCTCCGACAAATGTGGTGGTATTGTTAATAGGATACCCTATCATGAGGATTTGTGTACATAGGTGGGGTTCACGAAGACGGTTGCAGGCATATTACATGTATGAGCAACGTCTCATCACTGCTTGCAATGTTCAGATGAGTTACATTCTACCACGTATTCGGATGGACTGTTTGCAACAGGTAACGTTTTTGTGTGGCTTGTGATCTATCATTCTTACGAGGGCACTGCAAAAAGTAATATACATTTATTATCGCAGGTCAAGTAACTTTTACTAAATGCTGCACTGTACTTAAGTGACGTAAAGAGATGACGACTTTCCGATATATTCACAAAGTATCTGTAAACAACGGTCGTAATGTTCGTTCAATCCCTTGATGATAGCAATTGGCTACTTGGACACGGAGCCATTCGAGAAGCGCTCTGTGAACGTCCTCAAAATTGGAAAACCTCTTTTCCCCCAGATGTTCTTTCAGTTTACCGAAAAGATAGAAATCGCATGGTGGAAGATGTGGATTACATGGAGGATGCTTCCAAATTTCCTATTGTAAACGTTGAAACAAACCCTGTGCTCAATGCTCCATGAGCGTGTTGCATTGTCGCGCAGGAGAACAATGCCTTTGTTTAATTTTACACGACTCTTATTCTTATGGCATTACACAGCGATGCCAGTGTCGTACAGTACGAATCGTTATTAATGGTTGTGCTCTTTTCCACAAACTCCGTGTACACAACTCCTCTGCAGTCGAAGAAAACGGTGGCTGCGACCTTCCCTGCTTATGGCACAACTTTGGAGTTTTTCAGAGGATGCGAGGAAGTGTTTCTCCATTCCATAGACGCTCCCATTGTTGCAAGTGTGGCCGGCCGGTGTGGCCGAGCGATTCTAGGCGCTTCAGTCTGCCTCGGGCATGGATGTGTGTGATGTCCTTAGGTTAGTTAGGTTTAAGTAGTTCTAAGTTCTAGGGGACTGAAGACCTCAGTAGTTAAGTCCCATAGTGCTCAGAGCCATTTGAACCATAGTGCTCAGAGCCATTTGAACCATTTTTGTTGCAAGTGTGAAATGATGGTCCCGTTTCTCATTGCCGGTAATGGTGCGACTTCGGAAAACATTGCCTTCCACGGAGTAACACTAAACGTCCGGAGATGGTATAAATCTTGCGCCTTTATGCGCAGGTGACAGTGATCGCGGAACCAGGCGTGAACGCAATTTTCGGTACTGCAGACGGACGATTGAATGGGCACTCCTATTAGGATGTGCATCTGCTGAGCAATATCCGTGATAGTGGATCTGCGATTGCTGGAAGTCAGTTCGTCGATTGCCTGGACACTGATCAAGGGCATACAGACGTGACTGCTGCTGTTCGGGAAGGAAGGCCATTGAAATCGATCACAGACGACAAACTGTTTTCAACATTTCACTTCGACTGGACGCGACATTTATTTTGGTTACCATACTGCCAGAATTTCACGGTCAATTTGTGGGCGCTTTGGACGTTCTGCCCCACAAAAATCGTACTGTCCCGGGTACTTCAATTACGGAGTGCATTTCCAGTTGCCGCGCTTTTTCACTCGCCTGTTGTCCGTACCGAAGCATAACTGTGCGCGCGGTGAACTCAAAACACGTACTCTCTTCTGACAATGCCCCACTCTTGTTGAGCAACGGTCTTACCATGAGACGACATGTGTAACTTACGTACCTGCAGGTTGTTGCAGCAAACCATCTTCGAAATGTGTAATTTAATTGTGTCGGGTACTACTAAAGTGAATGAATGCAAATAATTATTGCAGAAATTATATGTTGCTGTTATTCCCAGTGCTTTTTACGGAAAGATATGTTTTTTCTCAGAGACTTCCTGGCTCCACACGCTTCGTTAAGCAAGAAGTTTTCTCTCAGCGTCATTTAGACGCTTGATTTTCGTTATAAATAGGCTATACATAAGAAAACTGCCAGTACACAAATCATGACAAGTTAATTTTAAACAATATAAATCATAACTATTGCAAACGGAAGCTCTTTTTATGTGTGACGCTGCAGCACCATTTTACCCTGCAGCTAGCAAGAATAGTTAACAGGCGACATGTCAACACTAGAGCACAAAGTCTTTGCGAATTTCATTCCATGTACCCAGTCATCAGTAACTGTGTCTCGCAGACAGGAGCTTGAACAACATGCGCAGATATCAGTATTTAAGAGAGGACGTGTTGTTCGGCTCGAAGAAGCCAGCTGGAATAATCGACGAATCGTTCGCTATTTGAGCAGCAGCAGTGCCACTATTCGCCCATGTTGGCAGGACTGGGTGAACTACACATTAAATGTATTTGCAACTGCGGATATGGACAATCATCAGCTGTAATTTGGAATGACGACAGTGTCTGAACCATGGTGAACACAGCGTCAAGAAGGAAGCAGTCGAACTAAAGGGACGACAGAACGAGAGGGCGAGCAGTCGTCAGAGAGGAACTCAGAGCCACGGATTCATCATTATCCAACTGATGCTCCAACGACCATTGTTGTTGTTGTGGTCTTCAGTCCTAAGACTGGTTTAATGCAGCTCTCCAAAAAATGTTCAAATGTGTGTGAAATCTTATGGGACTTAACTGCTAAGGTCATCAGTCCCTAAGCCTACACACTACTTAACCTAAATTATCCTGAGGGCAAACACACACGCCCATTCCCAAGGGAGGACTCGAACCTGCGCCTGGACCAGCCGCACAGTCCATGACTGCATCGCCTGAGACCGCTCGGCTAACCCCGCGCGGCAATGCAGCTCTCCATGCTACTCTATCCTGTGCAAGCTTCTTCATCTCCCAGTACCTACTGCAACCTACATCCTTCTGAATCTGTTTAGTGTATTCATCTCTTGGTCTCCCTCTACGATTTTGACCCTCCATGCTGCCCTCCAATACTAAATTGGTGACCCCTTGATGCCTCAGAATATGTGCTACCAACCGATCCCTTCTTCTAGTCAAGTTGTGCCACTAATTTCTCTTCTCCCCAATTCTATTCAATACCTCCTCATTAGTTATGTGATCTACCCATCTAATCTTAAGCATTCTTCTGTAGCACCACATTTCGAAACATTCTATTCTCTTCTTGTCCAAACTATTTATCGTCCACGTTTCACTTCCATACATGGCTACACTCCATACAAACACTTCCAGAAACGGCTTCCTCACACTTAAATCTATACTCGATGTTAACAAATCTCTCTTCTTCAGAAACGCTTTCCTTGCCATTGCCAGTCTACATTTTATGTCCTCTCTACTTCGACTATCATCAGTTATTTTGCTCCCCAAATAGCGAAACTCCTTTACTACTTTAATTGTCTCATTTCCTAATCTAATTCCCTCAGCATAACCCGACTTAATTTGACTACATTCCATTATCCTCGTTTTGCTTTTGTTGATGATCATCTTATTTCCTCCCTTCAAGACACTGTCCATTCCGTTCCCAACGGTTCAACAACCATAAGCGCCATTAATAGGCGGCTCACAGAAATGACGCTGAGCTCATGGCAGCCCTTGCGCTGACCAATATTGACCTCTATACACCAACAAGCCCGTTTGCAGTGGTGTCTGCATTGCATTGACGGGACTAGAATCGTCTTCAGTGATGAGTCCCGCTTCGAACTGAGTCCCAATGATCAGCGAAGACGCATCTGTAGGCGCCCCAGACAGCGGTGGGATACCAACCTGACCGTCGCCCACAAGACAGCCCGACAACCAGGCTTGATGGTCAAGGGTGCCATTTCTTGTCATAGCATGAGCCATTCCATCGTCATTCACGGCACCCCTACAGAGCAGCGGGATGTCGCGATATTGTTCGCACCGTTTTGTTCCCCTCCACGGCAAGCCGTCTTGGGCTTACATTTCAGCAAGTTAATGTCCGTCCGCACACTGCGAGAGTTTCTACTGCTTGTCTTCATGCTTGCCAAACCGCCGGATCTCTCTCCAATTGAGAACGTTTGGAGCATTATGGGCAGGAACCTACAACCATCTGGAGATTTTGAAGATCTAGCGCGCCAGTTGGACAGAATTTGGCAAGATATCCCTCAGGAGGACATCCATAAACTCTGTCAATGAATGCCAAACAGAAAAACTGCTTGTGTAAGGGCCGGAGGTGGAAAAATTCGTTATTGACTTGTGAAGCTCTTTCTCTTGAATAAATCATGCAATTTTTCTGAAATTTTAAAGAAAGCAGGTGTTGACAGATGTGAAAATTACAGAACTATCAGTTTAATAAGCCACGGCTGCGAAATACTAACACGAATTCTTTACAGACGAATGGAAAAGTACAAGCTGACCTCGGGGAAGATCAGTTTGGATTCCGTAGAAATGTTGGAACACGTGAGGCAATATAGACCCTACGACTTATCTTAGAAAATAGATTAAGGAAAGACAAACCTACTTTTCTAGTATTTGTAGACTTAGAGAACGCTTTTCACACTGTTGACTGGAATACTCTCTTTCAAATTCTGAAGGTGGCAGGTGTAAAATACAGGGAGCGAAAGGCTATTTATAATTTGTACAGAAACCAGATGGCAGTTATATGGGTCGAGGGGAATGAAAGGGAAGCAGTGGTTGGGAAAGGAGTAAGACCGGGTTGTAGCCTATCCCTGAAGCTATTCAACCTATATATTGAGCAAGAAGTAAAGGAAACAAAAGAAAAATTCGGAGTAGAAATTAAAACACATGAAGAAGAAATAAAAACTTTGCGGTTCGCCGATGACATTGTAATTCTGTCAGAGACAGCAAAGGACCTGGAAGAGCAATTGAACGGAATGGACAGTGTCTTGAAAGGAGGATATAAGACGAACATCAACAAAAGCAAAACGTGGATAATGGAATGTAGTCGAATTAAATCGGGTGATGCTGAGGGAATTAGATTAGGAAATGAGACAATTAAAGTAGTAAAGGAGTTTTTCTATTTGGGGAGCAAAATAGCTGATGATGGTCGAAGTAGAGAGGACATAAAATGTAGACTGGCAACGGAAAGCAAAGCGTTTATGAAGAAGAGAAATTTTTTAACATTGAGTACAGATTTAAGTGTCAGGAAGTCGTTTATGAAAGTACTTGTATGGAGTGTAGCCATGTATGGAAGTGAAACGTGGACGATAAATAGTTTGGACAAGAAGAGAATAGAATCTTTCGAAATGTGGTGCTACAGAAGAATGCTGAAGATTAGATGGGTAGATCACATAACTAATGAGGAGGTATTGAATAGAATTGGGGAGAAGAGAAATTTGTGGCACAACTTGACTAGAAGAAGGGATTGGTTGGTAGCACATATTCTGAGGCATCAAGGGATCACCAATTTAGTATTGGAGGGCAGCGTGGAGGGTCAAAATCGTAGAGGGAGACCAAGAGATGAATACACTAAACAGATTCAGAAGGATGTAGGTTGCAATAGGTACTGGGAGATGAAGAAGCTTGCACAGAATAGAGTAGCATGGAGAGCCGCATCAAACCAGTCTCTGGGCTGAAGACCACAACGACAACAATCTTTTTTTTTTAACTGTATACGTACATCACATCTATCGATTTCCGTTCCGTTCGGAAAATTCCTTCATGGTGAGTTTTTTTTCCCTTGGAGATTATTTTAAAATGTTACTTTCTTGGATTCTAGGGATGCGAATGAAAGTATAATTTCTACCGTTGAAACATATTCCTGGACATTTGTTTTTCTCGTGCTCTCTGTAAACTCTTAACTTAGCAATTTCAACATAAAATTTGTACATATAGCTGATGTTCCAAACAAGAGTATTTCTGCAGTAAAGAGTATGGCGTGGACTGCAATGAGAAAAATGGAAAAAGTAAAAGGTAGCTTAAATGGTAACACCACTGTAAACCAGCCAAAAATTTTTCACAAAAATCTCCTTTGGGTTCTCGTAAAACAGTAACTGACGATTTTTTGGTTAACTTCAATTAATAATGGCTCTTGAGATTTCGTCAGTAGGCTTTTGCGGTGTAATCGGAGTCTTACCTACATGTGTATGTCAGTTCAGTTTTTTAAACATTTCTGTGACGCTCTGCCGTGGGTCAAACAAACCTATGACCATTCATGTCGCCGTTATTTGTATATATTCAGTGCCTCCTGATGATTTGCAAGTAGTCTCCTTAAAAGACTTAATGTATTTTTTTCAGCATCCTGTGAATGAACCAAAGTTTTTCACGTGCCTTACATACGACTGAGCCTATGTGGTCTTTCCATTGCATACCACTAAAATTTGTCATATCTTGCTAGAAGAAAGTGGTATAAAGTTGCCACTCTAAGGGAAACTGAGTATTCAATAAACCATGGTCACTGATAGAAGCGTGCCACGTGCACATTCTGAATCTTACTATTATGAGACATGACACCAAATACTTTAAATGAAACAGAAAATAAGATGTAGGAACTATATGCATTTTTCTGAAGGCATATATAGTGGCTAACGCAACAACATCCCGTGTCTGTTGTTTTTATTTTCGGATATATTTTCTAGGTATCTTGACTCTCTAGTATCTGACACTATACCAAGTGGGGGCACCAGACTGTTTTCAAACTTATTTTTATATTAGGCCAAATATGACGGAATGGAGACAGTTTTCAATAATACACTCCTGGAAATTGAAATAAGAACACCGTGAATTCATTGTCCCAGGAAGGGAAACTTTATTGACACATTCCTGGGGTCAGATACATCACATGATCACACTGACAGAACCACAGGCACATAGACACAGGCAACAGAGCATGCACAATGTCGGCACTAGTACAGTGTATATCCACCTTTCGCAGCAATGCAGGCTGCTATTCTCCCATGGAGACGATCGTAGAGATGCTGGATGTAGTCCTGTGGAACGGCTTGCCATGCCATTTCCACCTGGCGCCTCAGTTGGACCAGCGTTCGTGCTGGACGTGCAGACCGCGTGAGACGACGCTTCATCCAGTCCCAAACATGCTCAATGGGGGACAGATCGGGAGATCTTGCTGGCCAGGGTAGTTGACTTACACCTTCTAGAGCACGTTGGGTGGCACAGGATACATGCGGACGTGCATTGTCCTGTTGGAACAGCAAGTTCCCTTGCCGGTCTAGTAATGGTAGAACGATGGGTTCGATGACGGTTTGGATGTACCGTGCACTATTCAGTGTCCCCTCGACGATCACCAGTGGTGTACGGCCAGTGTAGGAGATCGCTCCCCACACCATGATGCCGGGTGTTGGCCCTGTGTGCCTCGGTCGTATGCAGTCCTGATTGTGGCGCTCACCTGCACGGCGCCAAACACGCATACGACCATCATTGGCACCAAGGCAGAAGCGACTCTCATCGCTGAAGACGACACGTCTCCATTCGTCCCTCCATTCACGCCTGTCGCGACACCACTGGAGGCGGGCTGCACGATGTTGGGGCGTGAGCGGAAGACGGCCTAACGGTGTGCGGGACCATAGCCCAGCTTCATGGAGACGGTTGCGAATGGTCCTCGCCTATACCCCAGGAGCAACAGTGTCCCTAATTTGCTGGGAAGTGGCGGTGCGGTCCCCTACGGCACTGCGTAGGATCGTACAGTCTTGGCGTGCATCCGTGCGTCGCTGCGGTCCGGTCCCAGGTCGACGGGCACCTTCCGCCGACCACTGGCGACAACATCGATGTACTGTGGAGACCTCACGCCCCACGTGTTGAGCAATTCGGCGGTACGTCCACCCGGCCTCCCGCATGCCCACTATACGCCCTCGCTCAAAGTCCGTCAACTGCACATACGGTTCACGTCCACGCTGTCGCGGCATGCTACCAGTGTTAAAGACTGCGATGGAGCTCCGTATGCCACGGCAAACTGGCTGACACTGACGGCGGCGGTGCACAAATGCTGCGCAGCTAGCGCCATTCGACGGCCAACACCGCGGTTCCTGGTGTGTCGGCTGTGCCGTGCGTGTGATCATTGCTTGTACAGCCCTCTCGCAGTGTCCGGAGCAAGTATGGTGGGTCTGACACACCGGTGTCAATGTGTTCTTTTTTCCATTTCCAGGAGTGTATAAATTAATTAATTCAAGATCGTCCAAAGAGGTAGATAGTTTATATTGATGACCTAGGTCAAAGAGCTTTCCTAGATTCTGTCTCGCTTTGTTTACATTTGTGACTTGGCCTTAACCTAGGTTGTTAACACTGCTGTGTTTGGAAAGTACCAGAGCTCCAAGCTCTAATAGAAAGCACTTATGCTCAAATCGTTATAGGCACTGAAAGCTGGCTAAAGTCGGAGATAAGCTCAGCCGAAATTTTTGCGAAGAACCTCACGGTGTTCCGAAAGGGTAGGCTAAACACGGTTGGCGGTGGCGTGTTTGTTGCTGTTAGAAGTAGTTTATCTTGTTACGAAATTGTAGATAGTTCCTGTGAGTTAGTATGGGCAGAGATCATTGTTGGCAACCAGAATAAAATAATAATTACATCCTTTTACCGACCTCCCAAATCAGATGATTCAGTTGCTGAAAGGTTCAAAGAAAACTTGAGTTTGATTTCAAACACGTACGTGACTCATACGATTATAGTTGGTTGTGACTTTAATTTATCCTCAATATGTTGGCGAAAATACATGTTTAATTCCGGAAGTACGCATAAAACATCATCCGAAATTGTGCTAAACGCATTCTCTGAAAATTACAAAATTGTTAAGGTTTTCGAGGCCACTAGTTGACAAACTGCCTATTGGCTTCTGTCTCGGGTGCTTCGGCCGACGTTCGTCTGATGATTTTACTGACGTTTCGCCAGCACGAGTGGCTGGCATTGTCAAAGCTTCACCCTCCATTGGCGGTGGTGAACTGGAGCCGAGCTCGCCACCGCAGACTATATGTACCTGGCGCGCCATTTCCGCGCCGGAAATGACCGCGGAGAAGCCCTCGGACGTTGACGCTCCAGGTACATATAGTCTGCGGCCGCGAGCTCGGCTCCAGTTCACCACCCGCAATAGAGGGTGAAGCTTTGACAATGCCAGCCCTTCGTGCTGGCGTAACGTCAGTAAAATCATCAGACGAACGTCGGCCGAAAAACCCGAAACAGAAGCAAATAGACAGTTTCTGTAAATTATTTCGAGCAATTAGTTCATGAGTCCACGCGAATAGTAAACCTCTCAGCAACAAATAATCCCCAATTAAAAACGAGCATCAAAACCGATTCAGGAATTAGTGAACACAGGGTATATAAGTGTAGACCAGATGTGGCTTGAGTTCAGAAAAATAGTATCGCCAAAAATTGAGAGATTTATACCAAATAAATTAACAACCGACGGAGCTGATCCTCCTTGGTACACAAAACGGGTCAGAACACTGTTGTAGAAACAACGAAACAAACATGCCAAACTTAAACAGACGAAAAATCCCCAAGATTGACCATCATTTACAGAAGCTCGAAATTTAGCGCGGACTTCAATGCGAGATGCTTACAACAGTTTCCACAACGAAACTTTGTCTCGAAACCTGGCTGAAAATCCAAAGAGATTCTGGTCGTATGTGAAGTACGTTAGCGGCAAGAAACAATCAATGCCTTCTCTGCGCGATAGCAATGGAGATACTATCGAAAACAGTGCTGCCAAAGCAGAGTTACTAAACACAGCCTTCCGAAATGCCTTCACAAAAGAAGACGAAGTAAATATTCCAGAATTCGAATCAAGAACAGCTGCCAACGTGAGTAACGTGGAAATAAATATCCTCGGAGTATTGAAGCAACTTAAATCACTTAATAAAAGCAAGTCTTCTGGTTCAGACTGTATACGAATTAGGTTACTTTCAGACTATGTTGTGCCTTAGCTCCATACTTGACAGTCATATACAACCGTTCGCTCGACGAAAGATCCGTACCCAAAGACTGGAAAAATGAACAGGTGATACCAATATTCAAGAAAGGTAGTATGAGTAATCCACTGAATTACAGGCCCTTATCATTAACGTCGATATGCAGCAGGATTCTGGAACGTATATTGTGTTCGAACATCATGAATTACCTCGAAGAAAACGGTCTATTGACACACAGTCATCATGGGTTTTGATAACATCGTTCTTGTAAAACACAACTAGCTTTTTATTCGCATGAAGTGTTGAGTGCTATTGATAAGGAATTTCCGATCGATTCCGTATTTCTGGATTTCCAGGAGGCTTTTGACACTGTACCACACAAGCAACTTATAGTGAAATTGCGTGCTTATGGAATTGCATCTCAGTTATGTGACTGGATTTGTGACTTCATGTCAGAGAGGTCACAGTTCGTAGTAATTGTCGGAAAGTCATCGAGTAAAACAGAAGTGATTTCTGGCGTTCCCCGAGGTAGTGTTATAGTCCTTTTGGTGTTCCTTATCTATATAAATGATTTGGGAGACAATCTGAGTAGCCGTCTTAGGTTGTTTGCAGATGACGCTGTCGTTTATCGACTTATAAAGTCATCAGAAGATCATAACAAATTGCAAAACGATTTAGAAAAAATATCTGAATGGTGCAAAAATTGGCAGTTGACACTAAATAACAAAAAGTGTGAGGTCATCCACATGAGTGCTAAAAGGAATCCGTCAAACTTCGGTTACACGATAAATCAGTCAAATATAAAGACCGTGAATTCAACTAAATACCTAGGAATTACAATTACAAACAACTTAAATTGGAAGGAACACACGGAAAATGTTGGGGGAAGGCTAACCAAAGACTGTGTTTTATTGGTAGGACACTTAGAAAATGTAACAGATCTACTAAGAAGTCTGCCTACACTACGCTTGTCAGTCCTCTTTTAGAATACTGGTCCGCGGTGTGGGATCCTTACCAGATATGACTGACGGAGTGTATCGAAAAAGTTTAGAGAAGGGCAGCACCTTTTGTATTATCGCGAAATATGGGAGGGTGTCACTGAAATGATACAGGATTTGGGCTGAACATCATTAAAAGAAAGGCGTTTTTCGTTGAGACGGAATCTTCTCACGAAATTCCAATCACCAAATTTCTCCTCCAAATGCGAAAATATTTTGTTGACACCGACCTACAGAGGGAGAAACGATCATCACGATAAAATAAGGGAAATCAGAGCTCGTACGGAAAGATATAGGAGTTCGTTCTTTCCGTTCGCTATAAGAGATTGGAATAATAGAGAATTGTGAAGGTGGTTCGATGAACCCTCTGCCAGGCACTTAACTGTGATTTGCAGAGTATCCATGTAGATGTAGAAATAAACTCGTTCACCTTTCAATGGCATGCTCAAGCCACACTCCTTTCTCGATGATACACTACTGGCCATTAAAGTTGCTACACCACGAAGACGACGTGCTACAGACGCGAAATTTAACCGACAGGAAGAAGATGCTGTGATATGCAAATGATTAGCTTTTCAAAGCATTCACACAAGGTTGGCGCTGGTGGCGACACCTACAACGTGCTGACACGAGGAAAGTTTCCAGCCGATTTCTCACACACAAACAGCAGTTGACCGGCGTTGCCTGGTGAAACGTTGTTGTGATGCCTCGTGTAAGGAGGAGAAATGCGTACCATCACGTTTCCGACTTTGATAAAGGTCGGATTGTAGCCTATCGCGATTGCGGTTTATCGTATCGCGACATTGCTGCTCGCGTTGGTCGAGATCCAATGACTATCAACAGAATATGGAATCGGTGGGTTCAGGAGGGTAATACGGAACACCTTGCTGGATCCCAACGGTCTCATATCACTAGCAGTCGAGATGACAGGCATCTTATCCGCATGGCTGTAACGGATCGTGCAGCCACGTCTCGATCCCTGAGACAACAGATGGGGACGTTTGCAAGACAACAACCATCTGCACGAACAGTTCGACGACGTTTGCAGCAGCATGGACTATCAGCTCGGAGATCATAACTGCGGTTACCCTTGACGCTGCATCACAGACAGGAGCGCCTGCGATGGTGTGCTCAACGACGACCCTGGGTGCACGAATGGCAAAACGTCATTTTTTCGGATGAATCCAGGTTCTGTTTACATCATCATGATGGCCGTATCCGTGTTTGGCGATATCGCGGTGAACGCACATTGGAAGCCTGTATTCCTCATCGCCATACTGGCGTATCACCCGGCATGATGGTATGGTTACACGTCTCGGTCACCTCTTCTTCGCATTGACAGACTTTGAACAGTGGACGTTACATTTCAGATGTGTTACGACCCGTGGCTCTACCCTTCTTTCGATCCCTGTGAAACCCTACATTTCAGCAGGATAATGCACGACCGCATGTTGCAGTTCCTGTACGGGCCTTTCTGGATCCGGAAAATGTTCGACTGCTGCCCTGGCCAGCACATTCTCCAGATCTCTCACCAATTTAAAACGTCTGGTCAATAGTGGCCGAGCAACTGGCTCGTAACAATACGCCAGTCACTACTCTTGATGAACTGTGGTATTGTGTTGAAGCCGCATGGGCAGCTGTACTTGTACACGCCATCCAAGCTCTGTTTGACACAATGCCCAGGCGTACGAAGACCGTTATTAAGGCCAGAGGTGGTTGTTCTGGGTGCTGATTTCTCAGGATCTATGCACCTAAATTGCGTGAAAATGTAATCACATGTCAGTTTTAGTATAATATATTTGTCCAATGAATACCCTTTTATCATCTGCAATTCTTCTTTGTGTAGCAATTTTAATGGTAGTGTATAATAGGAGTATGGTCACAAGCTACTCATTTTTGATAATGTTATCAAGAGATGAATGTGCGAAATTTGAAAATGCAGCGGGAAATTAAGAAAAAATGGTAGTTGGCGGTAAAATTAAACACACATACACACTCTCAAAAATTACTGTATTGCCGTACCTCTTCTACGAATGTGTACCAAAAATACCGAAGCTTCTAAAATACTACCTCAGCAGTAAATCTCTTTCTTTCATCTTTTATGTTCAAGTAAAAGTAGTTAATGCCAAAGAATTTACTGGCACATCAATAAATTTCATCTCTCTGTATTATATTTCACAAAACTGTATGCCACATTTTGTGTCTCTCTGTAATGGTTACTCGAATGAGTCATCAAATTTATATTGTGGAGGGGAACGAGAAGAGGGAAAAATAACAAACTATAAAATTTTAATCGGCGTGAGGATAAATTTTTCTCTTTCATTTCTCAACAACAAGGCCCATTCTACTCACTGGTGTCATCTGAGAAATTTTCCAAGTGGCAAACATGCTACCACTGTTCCAACATTCGTGTATTTTAAATTTTGACTTTTGCTTCCAGCATAGTAATATTGTTAAAGTATTCCACATCTTCTTAGGTGTACATTGTCACGTCTTCTCCACCAAATTCCTGCAGAATTTCTGTGTAAACTTGATGTTTAGCGTTTTGTAAATGAGCGATCATTAAATGTTATTCCATTAGTTTTAAACTATGCAAACAACTTTTCTATTGCTAGGTGCACAATTTCCAGTCCACCATACTTAGATGCTATGTAACCAACGATTTTAAGTAGACGCAAATGGGAATGGAGGTTTATAAACAGATTTTTCATATATCTTCTAGTGTAATAAACGTTCTTAGATCCACTTATTTCTGCGAGTACACCATCCCGTCGTAGCTTTCCATTGGTATTTGAAGTAAATACTGATACTTGGATCTCAATTGTAGCCGGATTTTTCCGCGCTCTGTATTTAAAGGAATGAGTAAGCATTGCTTGCATATCTGCATTGATATCTTCTTTTTCCAAATGCAGTTTATTTTTTCTGTTACGGCAACTGTTTTCGCCGTATAGCCTAGTTTTCGTTTTTTGACTTCTGTGTTTTCTATTTCCAGTTTTCTTTTATGTACACAGGACATATTAACTGCATTTAAAGGAGTAATTTCTTTAAAAGGGAAGGATTTAAATTTGTTCGACACATTGGTTCTTCTTCTTAAGACCTGTGGAATAACGTTATCTGTGGGAACCAATGATAATTCAGCAATATCTATATTTGATGATGATGTGGAGAATGATGTCTTGGATTGAGAAAAATGTTTCTCCACCTTTATTATAACAGTTCTGTGTAAGACATAGTGTAAGTCATACTTGTTGGAATCTGTATTATCCATTTCTATATAGGTTACAGGTAAATCATTAAAAATATTGGCAGACAGAACATAGTTTATAATCTTCTCTCAATCTTGATTGTCTGGAAGATTTACTTGCACAACAGCCAACTTTAGGGTATTCGTATTGCACCAGTAGACAATTTGTAAAACACTATTAATCGCAACATAGCAGCTGTCCTCTAAATTGTTCATTACTTTACACCAGACAGAAATGATTTGTACTTAGTACAGCGGAGCACATTGTAAATACTGTTTGTTGGCATTTGATACACTTCCACAAGGTCGGGCATACCATCAGTCTGAAGTTATATATTGTAGCCTCCAGTTTGGTAATATCATGTTCTTTAGCCAGGGAAGAAGTAAAAGTTTCTCATAGATGCATATCAGTGCGCTTTATAAAATCTATAGCATGGCTCCTGATAACTTTGTTCACTCCTTGGTTTGTGGTTTGAAGTCGAATTTTTCTTATATTTCTTATATGTCTTTACAAGTTGGAGATCATCAGTGTTGAACTGTCTTATCGTTATTCACAATCAGATTGTCCGCCCCCGGTAACGGAGTGGTGCCGGCACAGTAGCTTAGCGTGTTCGGTCAAAGACCTGGCGTGTCTCTGTAATAAAAAAAACTGAGTGAAAAGAACAACAACGAACTTCAATGGGTGTCATGTGAAGTCCGCTTCGATCAAAATAAAAAAAAAAAGTGATCAGCGCGACAGAATGTCAGTCCTAAGGGCCCGGGCTCGATTCCCGTCTGGGTCGGAGATTTTATTCGCTCAGTGACTGGGTGTTGTGTTGTCCTAATCATCATCATTTCATCCCCATCGACGCGCGAGACGCCGAAGTGGCGTCAAATCGAAAGACTTGCTCCTGGCGAACGGTCTACCCGACGGGAGGCCCTAGTCATACGACATTTACATTTTGTACAATCAGATTGCTATTTCCTTGGGCACAGAAGATGTGGTGTGATGTTAGGTAGTTAAACATCCATATTTTGTCAAAAATTCCATAAAAATCTCGTGCTGTATCCAGATTCATAAAGTAATAGTCATCTAGAAAGAACTGTTGCAATATCTCACGTAGCTCAACTACTGTATGTAGATGTAGAAATTTCATTGATTTCATGCTTTACTTGTTCTCATACTTAAATACTGTACTGTCTCAGCAGTAAAATTTTCTCTCTCTCTATCTCTCTCTGTTTTCATACTCACTAATTTTTATGTCAAAGACTGTACTAGCTCATCATCAGTATATTGCAGAGGTAAAGTGTGCATTGTTGGTAATATTGATAATATTGCTCAACAGTGTAATGTGACTGGTTAATGGTCAACCTCTTCTTAACAGTAGCAGGATCGGCTTTAACGAACTACTTAGAAGGACCGCAACCGGTCATTTTGAGCGGTGAAGCTTTTCTTCCTTGTTTCCAGTTTTACTTCTTAAATTACTTCAATACGGTGTCCTTATAGGTCAGTAGTGCGTTATGTTTATGATACAAATGCGTTATGTTTAAAAATTTCTATACAAAGTACATCCAATTAAATTTAAAAAAATCTAAGTAAAGAATATATTGCAAATACAAAATCAAATTAAACTTACAAATGCAAATAAACGTATAATTATACAATAATATTTTTATCTGTATAACTTGTAGCCGGCCGGGGTGTCCGACCGGTTCTAGGCGCTTCAATCTGGAACCGCGTGACCGCTACGGTCACAGGTTCGAATCCTGCCTCGGGCATGGATGTGTGTGATGTTCTTAGGTTAGTTAGGTTTAAGTAGTTCTAAGTTCTAGGGGACTGTTGACCTAAGATGTTAAGTCCCATAGCGCTCAGAGCCATTTTTATAACTTGTACTCAGTCAAAGCACCAAACAGATCATAAAAATATAGACTATTTAGTACGAAAAATAAAGACAAAATTTAAGCAAATTACTGTATCAATAAGAAGAAAACAACATTTTTTCTCTATATGACATCTTTTCTGCCAAATCCACCATTTTTGTCAAAACATCTTGCACACACGTACTGAACACTTCGAGCACATGGACTACATACGAACTTGTGGCACTGCACACACAGATTTTTAGGTTTGTTAGGACGTTTGCATCCTCCTATCTGGCAGGTCTTCCGAACTGGTACCTTAAGGATCTCAGTGGTCGGAATGAATGTATGAACAGGTCCTTTCCATGGTTGCGCATACACAGAGTACAGTTCTCCTAATAATTTGAAAGAAACATTTGCTGGCTAACTTTTTTCCTGTTGTCTCTCCGTGAAGGATCCACCGTTGATTCCAGAAAGGTCTAGGACGTTGAAAAACTCATGCATTGGCCACCTGCGGCAACCAAACTTGACAGTGTACAGACGAGACATCTAACCAGAATACCAACTAAATTTTAGTGGAAGCGTAGGTCACAGTTTCAGGAAATTTCTTCTGTGTTTGTTCGTCCACTGCAACTGAATGGTGCATTGTGCTGTATAGATGAACATTTTTCTTGGTCTTCCCCTGATAGAAAGTAATTGTTGTGACACCAGATTTGTATAAAATAGTATCATGAAAAGATCTGGCAGTAAATTTCGCTGATGGAGGAACTTCTCTTTTTTCTTCAGTGTGTCCACCATGGTTGTGTTCTCCCGCTTCAGCTGCTCTGCAAAATGGGAGCTAAGAAGAAATTGTCAGATGTTACATTTCTTCTATTCGAAGTGTAAGGTTACATGAGACGTGTAGCAACATTCTCGGCAACAGGTATGTTAGTGGGTCTTTCACTTTGTTTACTCAAGTAATGAAATCCATTCACCATATATTTACTACTGGCATCTGCTGCATGCCAGAACTTCAAACCAAATTTGTCTTGTTTCAAAAATGGCTCTGAGCACTATGGGACCTAACATCTGAGGTCATCAGTCCCCTAGACTTAGAACTAGTCAAACCTAACTAACCTAAGGACATCACACACACATCCATGCCCGAGGCAGGATTCGGACCTGCGACCGTAGCGGTCGCGCGGTTCCAGACTGAAGCGCCTAGAACCGCTCGGCCACAACGGGCGGCGGTCTTGTCTATTACTTATGTATTGTACATAGCGGCACCGAGCCTTGCGTGGATAGAGCAGATCATCTGTGGTTACAAATACACCTACTTTATAGTTCTGCATACTTTTAGCTACAAATGAATTCCAGGCTGGGGTAGCTACTGCGTAGTCATCGGTCTTGAGTCTTTCGGCACGAGTGTTCTTGTCATCAGATATTAAAAACCGCATGACTTTTATGAACTTATTTCTTTACATAATGTGTGAAAAAAATGCCGGCCCCCACACTTGAGACTACAGGAGTTTCAGGGGGAAATTCTTTCCTCCGTACACTCCATGAGCATACCTTACAGCTATGGCAGCTAGGGCAACAAATATCAAGTACCCGTGTGTCATCCTGGATAAGTCTAATTTCTGTAAAACTTTTTATATTCTGTCGAATATTATTGTCTATCAACACTCGCCATGCGCTGAAGTAACTGCCTGCGACTTAAGTGTCTTAGCGTTACGCGTTGGCCCAGGAGTTTGTGGCATATGTGATCGACCCATTCTTCTGTAGCACCGCATTTCGAAAGCTTCTATTCTCTTTTTATCTAAACTGTTTATCGTCATGTTTCACCTACATACATGGCTACACTCCAGACCAATACCTTCAGAAAAGACTTCGATGTTAACAGATTTCTCTTGTTCAGAAATGTTTTTCTTGCCATTGTCAATCTACATTTTATATCCTCCCCTACTTCGGCTATCATCAGTTATTTTACTGCCCAAATAGAAAAATTCTCTGCTACTGTAAGTGACCCGTTTCCTATTCTGATTCCCTTAGAATCATCTGATTTAACTCGATTACATTCTATTACCTTGATTTGCTTTTGTCGATGTTCATCTTATATTCTCCTTTCAAGACACTGTCCACTCCGTTCAACTGCTCTTCTAAGTCCTTTGCTGCCTCTGACAGAATTGCAATGTCACCGGAACATCTCAAAGTTTTTATGTCTTTTCTCTGGACTTTAATTCCTACTCCAAATTTTTCTTTTGTTTCCTTTACTGCTTGTTCAATGTACAGATTGAACAACATCGGGGATGGGCTACAACCCTTTCTGACTCCCTTCTCAACCACTGCTCTCCTTTCACGTTCCTCGACTCTTTTTACTGCCATCTGATTCCTCTACAAGTTATACATAGCCTTTCGCTCCCTGTATTTTACCCTAGTATTCTAGTCAACATTGTGAAAAACTTTCTCTGAGCCTGCAAATGCTATAAATGTAGGTTTCCCTTTCCTAAAACTATCTTCTAAGGTAAGTCGTAGGGTCACTATTGCCTCGTGTGTTCCTACATTTCTCCGGAATCCAACTGGTCTACCCTGAGGTCGGCTTTTGCCAGTTTTTCCATTCTTCGGTAAAGAATTCATTTTAGTATCTTGCAAACATGACTTGTTAAACTGATCGTTCGGTAGTTTACACACCTATCAGCAACGTTTTTCTTTGGAATTCGTTCTTCTTGAAGTCTGAGGATATTTCGTCTGTTTCGTACATCTTACACACCAGGTGGAAAAGTTTTTTGTCACGGCTGGCTGTCCCAAGGCTATCAGTACTTCTCGCGGAATGTCGTCTACTCCTGGGACGTTCTTTCGACTTAGGTATTTGAGAGCTTCGTCAAATTCTTCCCGTAGTGTCATATTTACCTTCTCATCCGCATCTACGTCCATCTCTCTTTCTATAATATTGCTTTCAAGTTACTCTCCCTCGGATAGACTCTCTACATGCTTCTTCCACCTTTCAGCTTTAACTTCTTTGCTTAGGATTGGTTTACCATCTGAACTCTTGATATTCATACAGCTCCTTCTCTTTTCCCTAAACTCCTCTTTAATTTTCCAGTAATTTTCCCTTGTGAAATGTTCTTCTAAATCCTTATGTTTGTTCTCTAGCCATTTCTGCTTAGCAATTTTCCACTTCCTATCTATTTCATTATTTGGACTTTTGTATACCCTTTCGTCTGCTTCATTTGCTGCATTTTAAATTTTCTTCTTTCATCAATTAAATTCAATAGCTCTTGCGGTATCCAATGATTCCTACTGGGCATTGTATTTTTACCTATTTGATCTTCTGCTGCCTTCACTATTTCATCTCTTAAAGCTACCCATTCGTCTTATGCTGTATTCCTTTCCCTATTCTAGTCAACCATTGCCTGATGCTCCTCCAGAAACTCTCAACAACCGCTAGATCTTTCAACTTATCCACGTTCCATCTCTTTAAGTTCCCACCTTTTCCCAGTTCCTTCAGTTTTAATCTACCATTCATAAACAATAAATTGTATTCAGAGTCCACATCTGCCCCTGGAAATGTCTTACAATCTAAAATCTGATTCCTAAATCTCTATCTAACCATTATATAATCAATATGAAGCCTTCCGGTGTCTCTAGGTCTCTTCCACGTATACAACTTCCTTTTATGATTCTTAAACCAAGTGCTAGCGATGATTAAATTATACTCTGTGCAAAACCCTACCAGGTGGCTTCCTCTTTCAGTCCTTTTTCCCTGTCCATATTCACCCACTATTTTTCCTTCTCTTCCTTTTCCTACTATCGTATTCCAATCCCCCATCACAATTAAATTTTTGTCTCCCTTGACTATCTGAATAATTTCTTTCACCGTATCATACGTTTCTTCGATCTGTTCATCATCTGCGGAGCTAGTCGGTACGTAAACTTGCGCTACTGTAGAAGGCGTGGGTTTCGTGTCTATCTTGGCTGCGATAATGCGTTCTTTATGCTGTTCATAGTAGCTTATCCGCACTCCCATTTTTTATACATTATTAAATCCACTCTTGCATTACCCCTTTTTACTTTGTATTTATAACCCTGTATTTACCTGACCAGAAGTAATGTTCCTCCTGCCACCGAGCTGCACTAATTCCCACTGTATCTAACTTCCACCTATCCATTTCCCTTTTTAATTTTTCTAGCCTACCTTCCCGATTAAGGGATCTAACATTCCACTCTCCGATCCGTTTGTAAGTATATGATATTTGGCATCCTTTGCAGATAAAGAAAGCTTATCTACTTCCGAATCTAAGACACACTGTCTGTAATTTTCAGTGGTTACCTTATTTACGGAAGATTGTTTTATGTCTTTGGCTCTGTGCTGTATGCGCTCAGGCTCGGTCGTGCTCTTGCTCTTATACCAACAAATATTGCAATAGGTTGTCCATTCAGTTCATCTTTCATTAACCCAACCACTTTTTTATCGTATTTGTAAACCTGAAGTATCGAATCTTGGAAGCAGATCATTCCCGAAATCCTCGTACATATTTGGAGTTGTAATGTGATATATCACCCTGTCTTTGTGTATGTAATACTGTTTTACACTATATGGCGGAAAATTTTTTCGTATACATCGATAGCAGAAGTCGAAAAGAAGCGTACTCGAAATATCCAAAATGGCCATTTCAACTTCAGTGTGTTATCGAAGACCACGTTAAGCCTGAAAATTTGATTCGGTAGTTAATGCAGCCAAACCAAATCTGCCTTCTCACGATGTTGTTACTCTTATGTCCCACATCTGTCTCACATTTCGCCCGCATGGTTTTTCCAAATACAATATTTTCCCGTATAGGGTGACTTTTGTTTGCGTAAAACCATTATCTACGGTATCTCTTGCAAATGAGGCATGTCATACATTGGTCAGACTACCAGTACTGTGGAGGATCGATGTACTGAGCATAAGCCTAACACAGACACAGGCAACAGCTGACCAAATCCGCCATTGCTGAAAACTGTACTAGGACCGGTCATCCGACGGAATATAACAACACGGAGATTCTGCCATGCACTTCCAGCTATTGGGGTAGTGTTATTAAGGAAGCAGTTGAAATTAAGTTAGCAGGTAGCATTATAATCAGAGAGGGAGGAGGAGGAGGAGGAGATTAGTGTTCAACGTCCCGTCGACAACGAGGTCATTAGAGATGGTTTTATAAATAGAGATGGTAGCTTTTGTTTAAATTTTGCATGAGCTCCTGCTCTCTCCCTTGTCGAAAACCAGAGGGACATAGTTAATGCTACCTCACCCGTAGATTATTAATTTCACTATCAATAATTTCTGATGTCGGCCATCTTTGGTTTGCGATCGCACTAGTGTTTACCGTGTGTGTGCGCGTATATATATATATATATATATATATATATATATATATATATATATATATATATACACTCCTGGAAATTGAAATAAGAGCACCGTGAATTCATTGTCCCAGGAAGGGGAAACTTTATTGACACATTCCTGGGGTCAGATACATCACATGATCACACTGACAGAACCACAGGCACATAGACACAGGCAACAGAGCATGCACAATGTCGGCACTAGTACAGTGTATATCCACCTTTCGCAGCAATGCAGGCTGCTATTCTCCCATGGAGACGATCGTAGAGATGCTGGATGTAGTCCTGTGGAACGGCTTGCCATGCCATTTCCACCTGGCGCCTCAGTTGGACCAGCGTTCGTGCTGGTCGTGCAGACCGCGTGAGACGACGCTTCATCCAGTCCCAAACATGCTCAATGGGGGACAGATCCGAAGATCTTGCTGGCCAGGATAGTTGACTTACACCTTCTAGAGCACGTTGGGTGGCACGGGATACATGCGGACGTGCATTGTCCTGTTGGAACAGCAAGTTCCCTTGCCGGTCTAGGAATGGTAGAACGATGGGTTCGATGACGGTTTGGATGTACCGTGCACTATTCAGTGTCCCCTCGACGATCACCAGTGGTGTACGGCCAGTGTAGGAGATCGCTCCCCACACCATGATGCCGGGTGTTGGCCCTGTGTGCCTCGGTCGTATGCAGTCCTGATTGTGGCGCTCACCTGCACGGCGCCAAACACGCATACGACCATCATTGGCACCAAGGCAGAAGCGACTCTCATCGCTGAAGACGACACGTCTCCATTCGTCCCTCCATTCACGCCTGTCGCGACACCACTGGAGGCGGGCTGCACGATGTTGGGGCGTGAGCGGAAGACGGCCTAACGGTGTGCGGGACCATAGCCCAGCTTCATGGAGACGGTTGCGAATGGTCCTCGCCTATACCCCAGGAGCAACAGTGTCCCTAATTTGCTGGGAAGTGGCGGTGCGGTCCCCTACGGCACTGCGTAGGATCCTACGGTCTTGGCGTGCATCCGTGCGTCGCTGCGGTCCGGTCCCAGGTCGACGGGCACGTGCACCTTCCGCCGACCACTGGCGACAACATCGATGTACTGTGGAGACCTCACGCCCCACGTGTTGAGCAATTCGGCGGTACGTCCACCCGGCCTCCCGCATGCCCACTATACGCCCTCGCTCAAAGTCCGTCAACTGCACATACGGTCCACGTCCACGCTGTCGCGGCATGCTACCAGTGTTAAAGACTGCGATGGAGCTCCGTATGCCACGGCAAACTGGCTGACACTGACGGCGGCGGTGCACAAATGCTGCGCAGCTAGCGCCATTCGACGGCCAACACCGCGGTTCCTGGTGTGTCCGCTGTGCCGTGCGTGTGATCATTGCTTGTACAGCCCTCTCGCAGTGTCCGGAGCAAGTATGGTGGGTCTGACACACCGGTGTCAATGTGTTCTTTTTTCCATTTCCAGGAGTGTATATGTATGTGTGTGTGTGTGTGTGTGTGTGTGTGTGTGTGTGTGTGTGTGTGTGTGTGTGTCTGTGTTATCTATTCAGAGTTTCTCTATAAACCGAGTATTAAATTCCCTTGCACAGAGCTTTCTTACTGCAGTTTTGCCTTGCTGCAACCCTTGTTCACTAAAGTACGAGCAGCCCTTAGCGGCTCGCCATCTTACTTACAACTATTCATGACGTCGCCTTTCCGGCTTAGATCTTTTTTAGTATGTGACTTGTAAGAACTGCATCTTTTTCCAGTCAGTACAAACTTTTAATTTTATTAATGTATTATATACCTAATATGTTTTAGAACAGTTAGTCTAATTCTGAAGACGACGCTCATAGTAGCGTCGAAACCTGGTCAATTTTGACTTAATATTTGTGGCCGAGGGCTTATTTGTTCTAATATAATTCTAACGAATATACCTAGGATAGATTTAAAAGGGATAGTTATGGATGACATGATCCACCAACCAGTCCGAGGGATCTACACCGAATCGCCGTTGAGGAGTGGGACAATCTGGACCAACAGTGCCTTGATGAACTTGTGGATAGTATGCCACGACGAATACAGTCACGCATCAATGGAAGAGGACGTGCTACTGGGTATTAGAGGTACCAATGTGTACAGCAATCTGGACCACCACATCTGAAGGTTTCGCTGTATGGTGGTACAACATGCAATGTGTGGTTTTCATGAGCAATAAAAAGGGTGGAAATGATGTTTATGTTGATCTCTATTCCAATTTTCTGTACAGGTTCCGGAACTCTCGGACCGAGGTGATGGAAAACTTTTTTTGATGTGTGTATTAAACAAACAGATCCTGAGTGATGTAATTTCTTATTAACAGACAGACTGGGCCTGACCCTATGGCGCCATCTCCATAGTGTCCTAGTTTTAAGAGATTGAGTTGGGGAGGTGTGTCTCAGTATCAGTAACATCTAATTTTCCATTGTGATTGCCTAAGAGAACATCATGACATCGAGAACAATCTTACTTTATTGGACAAAATACGTAAAATTGTGGAAAACTCGGTAAAAATAAGTAAACCTGAGGAAAGTACGTAAAAATACGTAAAATTGGGAGTGCTTACGTATCTGTCTAGGTGGGGTCTCTGCTGTTGCCACTAATATTGTTACTAACAAAAAGACCTAGAGTGACGTAATTTGTTAGAAATAAATAGACGCAGCCTCTCCCTTCGCTCCAGAGTGTCTTCAGTTGTTGTTGTTGTTGTTGTTGTTGTTGTTGTAGTCTTCAGTCCTGAGACTGGTTTGATGCAGCTCTCCATGCTACTCTATCTTATGAACAGGGAAATAGTGTGGGATGAGTTACTCTACAGCTGGACAGCATAGGGAGAGGATCTGGCTGCGTCTATTTGTTAATGACAAATTACGTTCTATTTGTTAATAGCAATATTACATGACACCATCAGAGACCACACCCAGACAGACATGTAAGTACTCTCATCTTTATCTATTTATCTATAATTTTTGTAGTTTCCCAATTTTATGTATTTTTCACCCATTTTTTCTGTTTTTCTGTCTTCACTTATAAAATAGAAACAATGGGTGAAAAATGCATAAAATGGGGGAAACTACGAAAATTGTGGATAAATAGATAAAAATGAGAGCACTTACATATTTTTCTGGGTGTGGTCTCTGATGGTGTCATGTAATACTGCTATTAACAAATAGAACGTAATTTGTTATTAACAAATAGACACAGCCAGATCCTCTCCCTATGCTGTCCAGCTGTAGAGTAACTCATCCCACACTAATGCCCTGTTCATAAGAGATGAAGGTCCATTATCTTCTTGTGTTCAGTGAGGGGTTCCCGCCATTTTTATGTCGCATGACACAATTGCTCGGGTGGTTCCCCTGGATGACTTTCATCAAATGCTGGTGGTTCCCCATGGGATAAGGGTGGAGGAAGCAAGGGTCGCCAGTGTGAAACCTGACACCGGATGTTCTTATCTTATTTAGTAATAAGAAAACGGTTATAACCGGTCTGGACCTAGAACAGGTTGTGTATTCCTACTAACTGTCGTGGAAGCTGATCAAAGGACCACTCAGACAACATTTTCACTTTTATCTGGCGTTTCGGATATGCAGGCTTTGAGTGTGACTACACAAGTGTAAAGTTTTACAGGAAATCATCTATTAGTGTACAGTCTACATCTACATCTACATATATACTCTACAAACCACTCTGAAGTGCATGGCAAAGGATAAGATCTTTCGTACCAGTTATAAGGATTTTTCCCGTTCCATTCACGCATGAAGCGCGTAAAGAATGACTGTTCAAAATCCTGTGTGGGCGTTGTAATTTATCTAATCTTCTCCTCACTATCTCTAGTGGAGTATATTCCTAGAGTCATCACTTAAAACATGTTCTTGAAACTTTGCAAGTGGTTTTTTTTGGGACAGTTTACGTATATCTTCAAGTTTGTGCCTCTTCAGTTCTTTCAACATCCCTGTGACATTCTCCCGCGGTGAACCTGTCATTTTTCGTGCAGCTCTTCTCTGTATACGTTCACTTTTCCATGTTAGACCTATTTGGTAGATGTCCCACACACTTCAGAAATATCCTAGGATGAGTCACACGGGTGATCTGTAACCAGTTTCCTTTGTAGACTGATTGCATTTACCTGGTATTCTACCAGTAAGGCGACGTCTGCTACCTGATTTACCCACAACTGAGCCTATGTGATCTTTGCATTTCATAGCCCTACAAAGTGTTTCACCCAGGTATTTCTATGAGCTTACCACTTCCACTGTGACTCGTTGATACTGTAGTCATAGCATATTACGTTTTTATTTCTTTTGCAAGATGTACAGCTTTACATTTCTGTATATTTAAAGCAAGTTGCCAATATGTGCACCACTTTGAAATCCTATCAAGTTCTGACTTAATATGTATCCATCTTCTTCCGAGCTGTAATTCATTGTAGAGAACTACATCATCCGTGAAACCTCTGACGTTGGTATTAAAATTGTCCGCAAGATTATTAATATACAACGTGGACAGCAAGAGAAACACGCTTTCGTGGGGTACACCCGAAGTTATGTCTCTATCTATCGATGACTATCCGTCCAAGATGATTTTCTGTGTCCTCTCTGCCAAAGTATCCTCAACCCACTCACAAATTTCGCTTGATACCCCATACGATCGTACTTTTTTTAATGCGAGTAGGTGCGATACTCAGTGGAATGCTTTTCGGAAGCCAAGAAATGCTGCATCTACCTAACTGCCTTGATCCGTGGCTTTCAGTACATCGTGTGAGAGAAGTGTGAGTTGGGTCTCACATAAACGATGTTTTTGAAATCGGTGCTAACTGACATGGAGGAAGTCATTCTGTTCGAGATATATTATTATGTCTGAGTTCAGTATATGTTCTAAGGTTCTACAACAAATGAATGTCAAGGATATTGGACGGTAGTCTTGTGGATAACTTCAACTACCCTTTTTGTAGATGGGTGCGACCTGTGCTTCTGTTCCAGCTACTGGGCAGGATGCTTTGTTCGATGAATCTATGATAGATTATACACGGTCCATGAGATGAATGCAACCACCGCCTATGTTCGACGTTAACGTCTAACATACTCACAGACGGCAGGTGATCGCGCTAGCGATGGAGAGTATAAAAATCGTGTCGACCGGACGTAGCAAACAGTGCAGTCATTGTCATAATGCAGAGGCAGAATGATTTGTCTGACGTCCAAGAGAGTATGACCATTGGCTTTTGTGCCAAGGTTGGAAGCATTTCCGAAATGATTAAGTCTGTAAACTGTTCGCGTGCCGCTGTGATTTTAGTATACCATACATGGCAAAATGGTGCTATCCAAAACCGGCTCAGAGGCAGCTGTGGTGCATCACAAGCCATAGGCGACAGGGCTGAACGACGGCTACGGGAAGTGTACGGGTGAATAGATGTGCAGCTGTCGGGCAATTGACCTTTCAGATGAACCAAGGGTCTAACAACAGTGTCTCCTCAATGATGTTCACCGAATGTTATTGTATATGACCCTTCGCAGTAGACGCCCAGTTCATGCGTCCATCCTGACTGCTGTTCGTTGGCAACGAAGGCTGGAATTTGCACACCATTACCGCAACTGGACGTCCACTGTGTGGCAACAAATGGCCTTTACAGATGAATCACGTTTTAGGCTCCATCGGACAAATGGTCATTGACGTGTATGATCCTGCAAGAATCGTCGGAAGGGCCAAGGCCAGAGGAGGGAGCATTATGCTCTGGGAAATGTTTACATGACATTCCCTCTGTGATATCGTCATTCTGGACGGCACAAGTATGCATCTATGCTTGGGGACCATGTCCACTCCAACATGCAGTTTGTTTTCTCCTCGGCGCAGTGGCATCTACCAGCAGGTCAACGCAACGTGTCACACAGGTCGCAGTCTATGTGCGTGGTGCGAAGAGCATCAGGATGAGTTTACCATATCCCACTGGCCACCAGACACCCAGTCTAGAATTTGTGGGACGACCTTGTTCTGGTTGTTCGAGCCATGGACCCTCAACAGAAAAACCTAGCACAGATGGCCACAGAACCGGAGTCGGCTTCGCTCCACATCCCTGTAATAACCTTGCAGAACCTCACTGACTCTCTTCCTCCGCGTCCGCACACCTAAAGATGGCTATTTGGGCTTTTGACAGGTGATCACATTAATGTGACTGGACCATGTAGTTGACAGAGGGGCTAACTCAGCTACAAATTGGTTATAAAATATGACAGTGATTCCATCGAGCCTTTGGGCTTTGTTCAGTTTTAAAGTTTTCAGCTGTTTCTCAACGTCATTCACTCTGATATCTACACTCCTGGAAATTGAAATAAGAACACCGTGAATTCATTGTCACAGGAAGGGGAAACTTTATTGACACATTCCTGGGGTCAGATACATCACATGATCACACTGACAGAACCACAGGCACATAGACACAGGCAACAGAGCATACACAATGTCAGCACTAGTACAGTGTATATCCACCTTTCGCAGCAATGCAGGCTGCTATTCTCCCATGGAGACGATCGTAGAGATGCTGGATGTAGTCCTGTGGAACGGCTTGCCATGCCATTTCCACCTGGCGCCTCAGTTGGACCAGCGTTCGTGCTGGACGTGCAGACCACGTGAGACGACGCTTCATCCAGTCCCACACATGCTCAATGGGGGACAGATCCGAAGATCTTGCTGGCCAGGGTAGTTGACTTACACCTTCTAGAGCACATTGGGTGGCACGGGATACATGCGGACGTGCATTGTCCTGTTGGAACAGCAAGTTCCCTTGCCGGTCTAGGAATGGTAGAACGATGGGTTCGATGACGGTTTGGATGTACCGTGCACTATTCAGTGTCCCCTCGACGATCACCAGTGGTGTACGGCCAGTGTAGGAGATCGCTCCCCACACCATGATGCCGGGTGTTGGCCCTGTGTGCCTCGGTCGTATGCAGTCCTGATTGTGGCGCTCACCTGCACGGCGCCAAACACGCATACGACCATCATTGGCACCAAGGCAGAAGCGACTCTCATTGCTGAAGACGACACGTCTCCATTCGTCCCTCCATTCACGCCTGTCGCGACACCACTGGAGGCGGGCTGCACGATGTTGGGGCGTGAGCGGAAGACGGCCTAACGGTGTGCGGGACCGTAGCCCAGCTTCATGGAGACGGTTGCGAATGGTCCTCGCCGATACCCCAGGAGCAACAGTGTCCCTAATTTGCTGGGAAGTGGCGGTGCGGTCCCCTACGGCACTGGGTAGGATCGTACGGTCTTGGCGTGCATCCGTGCGTCGCTGCGGTCTGGTCCCAGGTCGACGGGCACGTGCACCTTCCGCCGACCACTGGCGACAACATCGATGTACTGTGGAGACCTCACGCCCCACGTGTTGAGCAATTCGGCGGTACGTCCACCCGGCCTCCCGCATGCCCACTATACGCCCTCGCTCAAAGTCCGTCAACTGCACATACGGTTCACGTCCACGCTGTCGCGGCATGCTACCAGTGTTAAAGACTGCGATGGAGCTCCGTATGCCACGGCAAACTGGCTGACACTGACGGCGGCGGTGCACAAATGCTGCGCAGCTAGCGCCATTCGACGGCCAACACCGCGTTTCCTGGTGTGTCGGCTGTGCCGTGCGTGTGATCATTGCTTGTACAGCCCTCTCGCAGTGTCCGGAGCAAGTATGGTGGGTCTGACACACCGGTGTCAATGTGTTCTTTTTTCCATTTCCAGGAGTGTATTTCATTCATCTTTCCAGTGGTACAAAAATTAAAATGAGGCGGTACTCTTCATTTGAAAACAGAGTTAAGAATTTTCGCTCCTGGTTTGCTACTCTCAGTTTCAGTTCCTGTCTCGTCCGTTAGTGACTGGACATTAACTTTCGTGCCAGTAGGCCTAAAAGTCTCTACCTACATTTGGTTTTTCTGAATAATTTTTTGACAATATTGTGCTACAGAAGTCACTGAAGGCTTCACGCATTGCTCTCTTGACAGCTAGATGCTTTTGATTCAGCATCTCCTTGTCTTTAGCCCTATACTTTGTTTTATACCTACTACGCTGTAGTTTCAGTTTTTTTAGAAGTTAATTTACATCGACAGTATACTATGGAGGATCGTTCCCATCATGAACTGTTCTGCTGGGTACATATCTATCCAGGGAATAGTCAACTATTGTTTTAAACTTGAGCCATAACTCCTCTAGACACTTCTGTCCTGAGCTGAGAGTTTCAAGTCCCTCGTTGAAATATGACTCTACTTTGTATTTGTCTAGTTCGCTGAACATATAAGTCTTTGTACGTATTTTAGTATTCATTGCTAATATGGTCACTGATACCAGTTTTGATGTGGACATCCTCTAGGACCTCAGGTCTCCTTGTTGACATTAGATCTAACACATTTCGATAATGAGTGGGGTTCCGAAATATTTTTTGTAGATAGTTTTCAGATACGGCATTTACTAATGTTTCATGGGATATCTTATCGCGCCCATCACGAACTTAATTATAATTATCCCAATTGATTGTTGAATGTTAAAGCCTCTACCGACGATGACAGTATGACTGGGGTACCTACATACAAGCTAACTGAGGTTTTCTCTGAAGTTTTCAGTTACAGTAGGAGGTGAGTCTGGTGGACGATACAAGGATTGAATTATAATTCTATGCCCACCATTGATACTGACCTTTGCCCAACAGTCTCGCATGCAGCTTCGATTTATATCATGGTGGATTTGAGTATCTTGTCTACTACAGCATAAATAGACTGATAAGCCAAAACATTATGACCACTGCCCTCCGCGACGTTGGATGCCGCCTAGTGGCGATGCGGGCACGTGACGAGGGTAACAAAAGTATGTAAGCGGAGCAGATACGGACAGGGGATCACCCTAGCCAAAATATGGACTGCAAATGGGGAAATCCATTGAGATAAACGACTTTGACTAATGGTAGATAAATATTATTACGCAGAGCCTCTGAATTAGTTTCTCGAAAACTGCGAAGCTGGTCGAATGTTCACGTGCTACTGTCGTGAGCATCTACGGAAAGATGTAGATGGACAGTGAAGCTACCACTAGGCAGTAAATGGTTGGACGTCCACGATTGTTCGCAGAACGTGGGATTCGGAGGCTTGTCTGCTCTGTGAAGTAGGATAGGTGATTTGCGGTATCTCTGCCGGAAGAGCACAGTGCTGGTGTATGCAAAAATGTTTCGGAGGACACCTTTCATCGTACACTGTTGAACATGGAACACCACAGCAGATCACCTCTACGTGTTCACATGTTGAGCCACCAACGACATCGTCAGTTACGACTGCAGTGGGCATGAGACCATCAGGATTCAGCAGTCGAGCAATGAAAACGTGTCAGCTCTTCGGGTGAATCACATTTTTGCTGGACTAGGTCGCTGGTCGTCTCCACAAACGCCATCATCGAGGTGAACGGCGGCTCGAAACGTGCAGCGCCCCACAGACGGAGGCTGGTGGGAGCAGTATTATGCTATGGGAGACATTCTCCTGAGCTAACATAGGATCTGTGATAGTGATCGAAAACATGATGACAGCTGCGAACAACATGCATCCCTTCAAGCTTGATGTCTTCCCCGATGGCGATTTCACCTTTCAGTAGTATAATTGTCCGTGTCTCTGACCCAGAACCGCACCACAGTGGTTTGAGGAGCATTATAGTGAACTAACGCTGATGACTCCGCGATCATATTCGCCTGATGTAAATCCCATGGAACTCATCTGGATCGCTATCGGGAGCCATCACCACGTGCGCAAATCAGCGGCCCATTGTTGACGCGAATTACATGGCCTGTGCGTAGACATCTAATAGCATATACCTCAAAAAGCCTACCAACAAATTGCCGGATCCATGATACGCAGAATCAGTGATGTATTTCGTTCCAAAAACGGTCAAACTAGCTATTAAGCAGGTGGTCATAATGTTGGGGCTCATCTGTGTACACCACCACCATTTCCCAATAGCCCATACTTTCTATATTTGCTTAAATTCTTCCCAAAGATCTCATTACCACCAACTTCAGAATTTAACTAGCTTTTTGTACTTAGTATTATGTGAGCTTCACTACTTTTTAGGAGCTCCTCAAATTCTGGCACGTTGTTGCAAATGCTTCAGCAGTAAATCACTAGGATTTTAATAGTCTAGCCTCTGGAGGACCTTTCTTTTGATCTTACAGTGATACTTTTGGGTTTCACACAACTATCTATCGTTGCCTGGATTGGATGGAGAATCGCCTAATCTAAAAAGAGCCATGTGTGTACTGTTGTGATAAGACGAAACTACTTTCGTCCGGCCATAACTGTGGGTTCTTTCACTGTTGTAAGAGAAGGCTCATCAATTTAGAACACATGAAATGTTGGTTCACTTTATTGCATAAATGAATAAAACTTTTACTTAACTTTGACACAGCTCTTTGCGACACGATTGCTTGATAATTTACAACTGTCGTAGAGTATGAAAGCGTCACTTTATGCATATTAACAAAGTGTTCTCTTGCAGTACAAAATGTAACATTTACGAAAGTACAATTCATCAGAAACTTTAACTGTCACTGTCTTACACGATAATATTGACTCCATGCTAATGCAGATGCGCTCTTCTCTCTCTCTATAGGCCCTAACTTTTCATTCGAAAAGGAATAAATCGCATTTTTTAACTAGACATAGACCATCAAATCGTAGGGGAAGCTTACTCCAACATTTAGCATGCAGCTAGTGATTCACTACAGTCGTAAGTACTGTCGTTATTTGCAAAGAACACGAAAAATATGATACTGTGCGTTTTCTTAACGCAACCGCACGAACTGTCAGTTGTTGAAAGTGTCCTCACATAAATCACAGACTCAGTGTAACAGCGAGTCATTATTACTCCGGTATTGCAGGATCAGATAACGCAGACACCATGCCACTGAAAGATTAATTTGGTCATGCTCGTTGTGGACCGAAAATCATTCAGAGCCAAGTGCTTTTTTGCCTTCTAGCCGACTATAGCGTACCCATGAGAGCAAAGTCATATCGATTTTTCGGGTATTTTCTGAAAGACCTTTTGATTGACAACAGTTGATGCTCTCTCTAATTTTCTGTTTCTATTGAATATACGTTCAAACACGACATTAGAAGCAGTGATCAAGCCACTGAACTAAGTTTTTGCAACTAAGAAATTGTCACAAACCATCGTTTCAGATAATTGTCCACGTTTTGTCATTGTGCTTCCAATCTTTCGCACCCAGAATGACACTCGCCATTGGACATCTCCCCCCTTCGGCCTCAAGAGTAACAGAAAAGCGAAGGGCCTAGTGTGCATGTTTAAAATCTGTTGGCTAATGCAGTCAGCAGAACTTCAATTGAAGCTGCACTTATCTTAATCTTTTGTCTATATGAATGGCAAAGGCCCTAGAATTATTGAATATCAGGCGACTCTACTATCACTCTTTCTTTCACCTATTTCACGTCGGCGTCTGAAACACAGTTCTCTGTTTCACACAAGTACTATTGTTGGTACGTGATCTGTCGGCATACTTCCAAGATGTACCCTCACCACAGTAATGATCACGTACGACAGCCTTATATTTCTGGGTGCCTCCAAAGATGACCCTCTCTAACGCCACCACAATCAACTAGACCTCCACTGTCCCATCAAATGATGACGCCATTTCCACTACTACCACTGTCAAGTCCAGTAGGCACAACTTCAGGATATATGTCACTCTTTACACAGTCTGCTAAGCCTCTGGCACAGTTCTCAAACCCACAGGCTCCCAAGACTTTTACCAAACGGGGTACATCACAAGTGGGGTCCTTTGGGTTCTGTCATCATCGGCAATGTAGCTACAAGCTGCTGCCAGTGCGTTGAGCCTGGTTCTTGTAAGTGGCGATCAAAAAATTTCGGTTTGGGGCGTAGCTGCAGCGTAAATTCCATGTAGCGCGACCGTAAGCGGGTGTATGTAAGCACCAGCATAAAGGCAGGGGATTGGTGTGGCATTTGTGTGTTTACGACGTTCGTGTGGTAAATGCGGAAACGTGAACTATGAAGTCGTTATTACCAAATGCTTCCAAACAGACCAATGGGCTGTTATTTTCTCGTCTGCCGAAGAACAAACGCCGTTAGACATCCATCGGAGAGTGAAGAGTGTGTATGGGGCAGCATGTCTGTCGAAAATCAGCATTATGGAATAGTGCTCCAAGTTCTGTGCAACTCGCAGTTCGACAAAAGAAGCTGGTGGGTGTGGGATTGCTTATTGATTTCAAGGAACCTGGAGTCTCCATCACTGGGGAACGGTACTGTGCGACTCTGGAGAAACTGTGGCGTTCAAGTAAAGCGAAACGTCCGGGAAAACTGCGACACGGTTGCTGCTGTTTCATGATAACGCACATTCGTGTGTCGCAAATGTCGTGGTGCAGAAGCTACGTCAACTCAAGTGGGATACACTCGAACACCCAGCCTGTAGTCATCATCAATCTCTCCACGCAATCATCACGCCTTCAGTCCGTTAAAAAAGGCCTTGATAGGTCAGGGATTCCTGTTGGATGAGGATGTGCAACAGGTGATTATGGACATCTTCATGCAGCTGGACACGGTATTTTATTAAATGTATATCTTCTACCTGATGCGTCGGTAGAATGACAGCCGATAAGGCGATTTTACCTGATTGACATTCCGCTTCTTGACTATACGACCTTCGAAGGCAAACTTTTTGATCGCTGCTTACGAGTATATAAACACCTCTGACTTCAACTATACATGCTTGATGGTACCACCAGTAAACTCCTTCAACCTTGCGGAGAGGGTGATACCCCGAGACTCAGGAAATGGAAAATTTTCTCTAGTAAACCTTCTTCCCTGTTTATGAAATTCTTCTTGGCTAAAACCTCACTGGACAGTAGGGGGCACTGTCTAAGCACTCACTGTGATTGTGACTGAATGAATGACACCAGCAAACATAGAATATTAAAATGGATATCTTAGTTTGTTAATACTAGTTGGTTACCTACGTCATGTCAATATTATGTTTCCCTGAATATAGGAGCATGGAAATGAGGATACAGGGTTCTCCTTACTAAAAGTTTCGATGAATCTTCACGGGCTGCAGATTCCGTGATACTTGTCATTCTCTTTGGGTTGAAAATCAGTTTATTGCTGGTAAACGTATTATTGTGGCTTATGACTGCACTGTAGTTCCTTCGCTACACTGTCGCACAGATGACAAAATGGTAGATATCGAAATAGATGACGGAGGATAGAAAAACAATTAAAATCGCTCAAAAGAGGAAAGGCAGCTGGACCTCATGGGATACCAGTTCGATTTTACATATAATATATTTTATATATAAATGACCTTGTGGATAACATCGGAAGTTCACTGAAGCTTTTTGCAGATGATGCTGTAGTATATCGAGAGGTTGTAACAATGGAAAACTGTACTGAAATGCAGGAGGATTGACGCTTGGTGCAGGGAATGGCAATTGAATCTCAATGTAGACAAGTGGAATGTGCTGCGAATAAATAGATAGAAAGATCCTTTATTATTTAACTACAATATAGCAGATCAGCAACTGGAAGCAGTTAATTCCATAAATAATCTGGGAGTAGACATTAGGAGTGATTTAAATTGGAATGACCATATAAAATTAATCGTCGGTAAAGCAGATGCCAGACTGAGATTCACTGGAAGAATCCTAAGGAAATGCAGTCCAAAAACAAAGGAAGTAGGTTACAGTACACTTGTTCGCCCGCTGCTTGAATACTGTTCACCGGTGTGGGATCCGTACCAGCTAGGGTTGTTAGAAGAGAGAGAGAAGATCCAACGGAGAGCAGCGCGCTTCGTTACAGGATCATTTTGTAATCGCGAAAGCGTTACGGAGATGATAGATGAACTCCAGTGGAAGACTCTGCAAGGCAGACGCTCAGTAGCTCGGTACGGGCTTTTGTTGAAGTTTCGGGAACATACCTTCACCGAGGAGTCAAGCAGTATATTGCTCCCTCCTACGTACATCTCGCGAAGAGACCATGAGGATAAAATCAGAGAGATTAGGGCCCACACAGAGGCATACCGACAATCTTTCTTTCCACGAACAATACGACACTGGAATAGAAGGGAGAACCGATAGAGGTACTCAAGGTACCCTCCACCACACACCGTCAGGTGGCGTGCGGAGTATGGATATAGATGTAGATGTGATATTACGATAATGAGCCTACTGGGCATTATAAACATTTTACCTACTTAAAAGTGTGGAAAAGAATTTTAATATAGTAAAGACGATGTTTCCAATGTAGCAGTAAACATAAGCATGATCAGAAAAAAGTGAAAGAAATGCTGGTATTCAAAACCTTCACAAAGAAAACGAGGAGATTAAAAAGAGTTATTTGAAAACTAATTAAAACACCAACAGTTTCAAGTGAAGGGCGATACAGAAGACAAAACCAGAAGGAAGTACTTTATTAATTTCTAATAATGTTGACCACTTCCATAAAAACATAAATTTAGTTCATTTTATATGTATATCAGATGTAGTGTTTTGCATATTATCTTCCCCGATAAATATTTAAATGCAATTTGTAGCTCTCAGATTCTCAAAAATGTTGTTAAACAATTACAGAGCAAACTTTAAAAGATATAGTCTTATTTTTGTGTGAAATTTTGCCATAACACTTGCTTCCGCATATTTTCCGTTCCCAGATTCGCATCCTACGGGGATCCTGGGACTGGCGTGGCCGTCCCCGGTTGCCTCTTCGGCACCACCTGCGGAACCGGTGGTGACTCATTGCCTTCGGCGCCGCAGCAGCTCAACTTCCCGGTGCTCGTCCTGGCATCTGCCGTGGCCCCGGTCCCGTCGTCGTCGTCGTCGCCGCCCTCCCTGTTTCTCGCCCGACCGGCATCAGAAGAGGGTGGGCACATTTCTGTGGATTTAGCAACCGACGTTGCCCTCGGAGTGGAGAACGGGTGTCAGGGTGCAGCTGGGGGCTCGACGCCAGGCCCAGTTGTGAGTCCCGGCTCCTCACGCCACCCGGCTTCCTACCTCCCTCCCCCCCCCCCCCCAACACCATTGTCACAGAATGACTCTCTAAACGACAACGGTGCGGCATTTTGGGGGGAGGAATGTGCACTCCTAAAGCATTGACTGCACACTGACCAGCGCAGCGCGGCCAGACGGCATCAAGAAGGCGCTGCCCGCATGTTGATGGAAAGAACGGGCGGCGCCACGCAAAAATGTTCAGATGTGTGTGAAATCTTATGGGACTTAACTGCTAAGGTCATCAGCCCCAAAGCTTACACACTACTTAACCTAAATTATCCTAAGGACAAACGCACACACCCACGCCCGAGGGAGGACTCGAACCTCCGCCGGGACCAGCCGCACAGTCCATGACTGCAGCGCCCTATACCGCTCGGCTAATCCCGCGAGGCGGCGCCACAACTCCAGGAAGACAAGAGTTCACCGCCCCCTGCCAACACTGGCTCTAAGCACTATGGGACTTAGCATCTAAGGTCATCAGTCCCCTAGTCTCAGAACTACTTAAACCTAACCAACCTAAGGACATCACACACATCCATGCTCGTGGCAGGATTCGAACCCTGTCAACACTGACTTAACCAGCCGCCCATCGCTGGTAGGCACAGTTCGGTCGCAGACTTCGAGAGCATCAGTCCTGAGTAATATCAAGAAGATACTTAGCCTGTGTTCTGCAAGTAGTAATAGACTGTCGATGTAATTGCATGTAAGAAGCACAGGAAGGAAACTGAGTATTGTTTCTTCCCTTAATAGAAATAAAGTTTTCGATTAATCTTAAGGTGTTTTGTAGAGATGATTTTGAATTCCGGCCACTGGCCGTCACAACTTCTCTCCTTCCTTGTTTGTGTCAATGCTGACTCCCACAGTAGCCGGCACAAAAGGATGACCTCATAATCAAACTCACTACCGGTAAGCTTGAAAGTCCAATGTGTTAAGACGAGATGGGTCTTTCAGATCAAGCAACCATTTCAGTGACGCATGATCAGTCACAACCTTAAATCTTCTACCATACAGGTAACACTGGAAGTATGTAATACCGTATATGACCACTAACATTTCATTTTCAGCTGTCAAGTAGTTACGTTCCGCTATATTTAACTGACTCGAATCATACACTACTGGACGCTCCTGTCCATTAACTTCCTGACCGAAAATATAGCTGACTGTACCGTTAGCAGCACTACATCAAAGGATGAACTCTTTTTCAAAATCGGGGAAAAACTAATACTGCGTCCTAAATTAATACCTTTTTCTATTTCTCAAATGCAATCTGACGCCGGCCGCGGTGGTCTCGCGGTTAAGGCGCTCAGTCCGGAACCGCGCGACTGCTACGGTCGCAGGTTCGAATCCTGCCTCGGGCATGGATGTGTGTGATGTCCTTAGGTTAGTTAGGTTTAAGTAGTTCTAAGTTCTAGGGGACTGATGACCACAGAAGTTAAGTCCCATAGTGCTCAGAGCCATTTGAACCATTTTTTTGGTATCTGACATAAACTGATGAACGACTGCCCATGTTCATTAATTATGTGTCTCAGATAGTAAATTCTAGTTCGAGCAAAATCGCGCTTGTTCATGCTCAGCGTCATAGGTGCTGAATCCACTTGCAATGATAATTTCCACATGGTGCCGTAAGTCACGTCTTTGGTCTGCCCTTAGGTGCTGCCTCTAACTGATGATAACCACTTTTGAGATCCACTATTGTAAATAACGACACTGACCCAAATTATCCAAGGTCTAGGTAATATTAGCCTTGGATAGTCATCTCCAACAGTATGTGCAATTATAAACTTATAATCACAGCATGTTTGTTTGATCCGTCTAATGATTTTTAGGCATGATATTGGTGCTCCAAGGGCTGAGGTCTGTCACTAAGTTCTATGGTCCCATCTAGTTGCTGTTCAGTGAACTCCTCCATCCATGGTTGGAAATGTTTTGCTTCTTATAAATCAGATTATTATCCTCTGTAGGTATGTGGCACTGAGTTACTGGAGTCGCTGGTAATCCCCCATCTGCACAAAACAAGTCGCTAAACTTCAACAATACTTATTCCACAGCTGTGCGATCACTGTCCTTCAAGGGACCCACCTTTACATGCTACGCTGCTATGTCGATGATTTGCTTATGGCTTATACCCAGACCTGACCGACTGAAGTCTTCTTCCTCTAATACTTCGCAGAGTGGCTGTCACTGTACCGTTTGACAGGCTAACTTCACCTCTGGAAAAGTTATGTGCTAACTGGAACCAGATATTCCCCACTAAAATTACTTTCATGTGCTACGCTTCTGTGCACAAAACAACGTGTACCATCCAACTCTTCATTGCTTGAGAAGGGCACAACCACATAAGAAGTCCCACAAGGCAAATCAGTACCCAACGAACCCCACATTTTTTACCTATGCTCAACGCTGTTATCGCCAACGGCAAGTAATTTATATCGTACTGCCCCAAGTCTCCTCCTACTCGCCAGCTCCAGTCTGATAATGGACATTTGCGTCCCTGTATCCACACAGTGTGTTCCACACCTCCCACTAAGTCCACTAAGCAGCATTCCAACTGTGCACTAACTTGTGCAATGTTACTGTCTATGAGAATTGCTTTCCGATGGTTGAAGCAGGCCCATTTCAGTTTAATGGTGGCTTCTCATTTTTTCTCTTTCAACAATCCAGTGTTCGGTGGCCTATTTCCCCACACGAGTAACACTATAGTTGCCTACATTGTTTCTGCATATGACCCTTACGTCCACAAATTTAATATTTGACCTCTGAGGCAAATACTCGGCCATCTGGGCATTGCTTCATGGCAAAATCTGTCCCCTCCAATTGCGCTGCAATTCAAAGAGCTACTGTTAAATCACTTGGTTTCTCAGTGTGAACTCTTCGTGACATTTCTGTGGGATGCTGTGCAAAGAAATCGTCTAACACTCTTTCTTCTACTTCCTGCAATAACATCTTATCCACCTCCGCATTCTGGGTAGGCTCATACGTCTGCGTATTGACTCTGCGAACCCCGTCTGAAAATATTTCCATTGATCATCACATTTCAAAGACAAAGTACTGACCTTCTCGAGAAAAAACTGTGTGCTGTTTTGTTTTTGGTAAAGCAGGTGTAGTTAAGCGACCGACTACTCAAAAGAGTACACTTTACTCGGGGTCTCATGATATAACATATATGTCTTGGTTTTCCCTGTTACACACAAGTTTGCAGCATGAAGAGTTTCGGTACTTTGACCAAGAACTCATTCATTACATCAGTAGCTGTGACATCATTAATGAATATAGGCATATCTGTCGTTGTTCTACCTGAGAAGTGCAGCTACAACCGAATCAAAAGAAGCCACCCCCACTCTGCCTTATTTTCCGTTCAATCATACTGTGACTGAAGCCTCAAATCTACGAAAGAGTTCCTCATGCTCTGTATTTGGCGAAATTTTCCTCTGTTAGCACCGTCACTCGCTCTGTTAGTGCAGCAACAGGCTCTCTAGTAGTAGCAGAAACACGTCTCTTCTTCCATTTTGCGTATTTTACTCCCGTTGTAATTAATACCAGAAACATAAATAACTAATCACTAAAGACTAAGAACAAACCTCATAAATTACGTTTTGCGGCGTATCATCGGCCATCTACACTCTGAAAATCGCAAGCGCAATGACCAATACGCCGAGACGTAAAACATGTGGCTACCTCAGGCTTAGCGCACGGCAGTTCGTATCCTGCAAGACTGCAAAACTGACACCCTATTGGTGCTAGACTATCAGGCTTACCATTACCCTCAAACAATGATAAGTCCATGGGTCCACATGTAAATGTCACTTTAAACATAATCTATCCAGTACTTGCATAAATCGTATCTAACCACTGAGAACACATAACTGAACCAAAGTGAGACTCACCACACCACAATTTGCTGTGACAATATTGTTGAACTACAGCTATGTCAAGTACTACTGCTCGTACACGACTACCAAAGTACCTAATCTTACTACTCGACACCAAAACAAAGTGTTTGGCTGTCAAGATGTACCCAACAATTATTTCTCTCACCAAACCGCAGCATTTGATTGGATAAAAACTTCACGACATAACACATCGTGTCAGAAAGTTTAATGACTACTATCTGACATCAATTATCGTAAGGACCCACCCTATTCTGGGCCACTACACGTCAGGATGGGTGAGAGAAATGGTGAGGAGGGGGCAGATTTATGCCTGGGTGTATAACAAAACAGTGATACCATTGACAGGTGTTTCTTTCCAGTAGCCTTGTACAGCGTGATTCGCTGAGGGTCATCTAACATGTGCCCAAACTCAGCCGGCTGCAGGTTGCAGATGTGCTGACACTCCAACGGCATCTATGATATCTACTGTCCTGGGTCGCAGGGAGCTGCTGCCACAACATAGTGTAAACTGCCAGCAGGCAAAGAACGGACACGGCCCACCCAGGTCCCCTGAGAGTTTTGCCAGATATGCTCCCCCATGCATACTCGTGGTCCACATGTGACAGCTGACACGATATGTCTAATGCTGAGCAGCAATGGCCCGGTCACCCACCAGGTGGACCAGGACAGTGGCCAATGACGTCCAAGTGGGTAGGAGGTCATGAGTGCATACCTCCTCCAGCCTGAAGTCCTTTGGCTGCTCCATACAACTGAGGCTGACTGCATGTCAGCTCCCTTCATCAGACCGAGTGAGGTGGTGCAGTGGTTAGCACACTGGACTCGCATTCGGGAAGACGACGGTTCAATCCCGTCTCCGGCCATCCTGATTTAGGTTTTCCGTGATTTCCCTAAATCGCTTCAGGCAAATGCCGGGATGGTTCCTTTGAAAGGGCACGGCTGATTTCCTTCCCCATCCTTCCCTTACCCGAGCTTGCGCTCTGTCTCTAATGACCTCATTGTCGACGGGACGTTAAACACTAATCTCCTCCTCCTCCTCCCTTCATCAGGAAAGTTTGCCCAGTACCGCGGCTGCCACACCACAGGTATGGTGTGCCTCATGCTGGAACTTGATGAGTTGATGAGTTAACCAGTGGGGCTGCGCGGGATTAGCCGAGCGGTCTGGGGCGCTGCAGTCATGGACTGTGTGGCTGGTCCCGGCGGAGGTTCGAGTCCTCCCTCGGGCATGGGTGTGTGTGTTTGTCCTTAGGATAATTTAGGTTAAGTAGTGTGTAAGCTTAGGGACTGATGACCTTAGCAGTTAAGTCCCATAAGATTTCACACACATTTGAACATTTTAACCAGTGGGCAGGAAACCAGCAAATCTTCATGACGAACAGTTAGTACTGGTTTCTCTAAAACTTAAGGAAACCCATCATCCTCTCCAGTTCGAGAAACAGACAGAATGGTGGATGACTGAATATCTTTTATTCCCTTATAGCTGCACTTCTGATGTAGTCCTACAGGGATGGAGGGAGGGGATGTTGTCATATTACCCATCCCGTCTGCTTTTCCTAGCATGCTCTGCACTGAGCATGGGTTGATAGGCCTGGTTGAATTTGAAACGTGCAAGTTTTTCAGTAGCACGCAGGTGCTCAAAATTACAAAATGTTGCTTCACATTTGATCACAACGAGCTGCGGTGTTACCTGTTCCACGCACTTTGGCTGTGACCAGTGTCGCAATACCTGTCCAGCTGGAGTGTTTTAATGTAATGTCAACAGTACTGCCCAGTTGCTTATTTGATTAGCACACAACCGAACTGGCCTCCATTACCTGTCTACTGCTGGAATAAAAGCTTAAAAACTTATAATCCCCACACCAAACATTTTCGGTGCACAGAAACACAATATCTCCACTGCTTGTCTATGAATATAGTTGCTCTTACTATTTCTGCTTCACCTCATCTGCACCATGAAGACATGCTGGGTCATAGCTTGAAGTCCTTCGGCTGCCCCAGAGGGCAGAGGCAGGCTGCATGTCAGCTCCCCATACCAGTAAAGTTTCCGCAGTCCCACAGCCACCACACCACAGGTGCCTCGTGCAGGAACTTGATGAGTTAACCAGTGGGCACAATACCAGCAGATCTTCATCGCCAAGGGTTAGTCCTGCTTTCTTTAAAACTCAAAAAAGCCCATGCTGCACACTGGTGATTTTACTTCTGTTTAAGTAAAATATTTTTCAGTTTATTTTAGTTAGTTGTTATCCCTCTCTTCATTGGGCTTCTCCTTCATAGCCATCCTACACAGATTTAAAAGGGCTTCAAAGTGATTTTTCCTCATTAAGGTTTTTCTTATAATTTACTTCCTTTCTGACTGGTTAGTTGGCCACAAATCAGATTCAATGTACGGGCTTAACAATGAAGGAAAGAAGCATGTCTGAAATTCTCTTCCAGGAGAGAATGTACAACTGAATGATTACATTTCACAGCAGAGAAATAATATTTTATCTTAATTATCTATAATATACAGTAAAATTTCTTTTAGTGATCCTACTAAAGCATTTGTTCCATGTTCACAACGAGTGGGGAAGTCCAAAACTTTTTACAGGTTTTCCTTAATACAAAACACATCCAATAATCAAGACAAATTGTGAAATTGTTGAAATATCAGTTGTCTGATCAATAATAACTGATAACAAATCAATGGCAGTAATTTTATTTCTTACTCAGTCATGATAAACTTACTGAGTATGGGAAGTAACAAAATAAATTATATTTATCTTTAAAATTGACTTTGAAAAGGGTACCATTGGGAAGGTAATCCTTAAGTGTATCATCAAGTTCAGCTGTGAAATTTACAAATCATGGAATATTCCTTGATCTGAGAAATCAGTGCCTTCATCATGTCTGTAAGGTTAAGGTTCAGAAGCAACTCAAAATGCAATGCAGTTGACAGTTTTAGAAAGCGTTTAAAAATTTTTGGGGATCTGTTTATTAAGTCTTTCAATTTGTTGTCTGTAAGTGCTGCCAGTGAATACCATGTATCCTGTAAGAGTGTGTTTTAGCTGTGCAAACATATGTTATGTGGACTGTCCATACACTTTAATCTTCCGTGGTAATTTCCTGAGACCATCAGTGCCTGTAAACGCATAAGTGGCTTCACAAACAGCACTCTCTTTTATAAACAAAAATATCGATCATAGTACAGTTTGCTTGTATTTAACCACGACTACCTTTCCAATCCATTTTTCTATCATAGCTTGGTCTAAAAGTTCTTACTTTTTTCATTGCTTTAATTTTTGGTTTTTTAATAGCTTGATTTCTGGTGTTGTTCCCCTAAGGTTCTTGGTATATAGCTTATTTTGAAGCTGCATGGAACAAAATTTAGTTTTTCTCAAATTTTTCACTGGCTTTGCACACACCTTATCTTCAATTAACAATCACAGCACATCTAAGAACTTACAATTTCAAGCCAAGAAGTGCATACTGAATCATACCTCTCAGTCCGCAGTAAAAGCTTGCCGCAGATTCAGTAACTTACCTGCAACAAGAAGTAAACTCAAGTGCTAATTAAACTCATGTTATTATTTCAGTTTCATGGTTATGATTAGTTGCAGGTACCATTAATGTTACAATATTATAAGTTATGCAACAGTGTAGATTTGAATTAGAATAAATAGGTGCTATTTGTTAGTCATATCAATGGATGCACCATGAATCAAAAGGAACTATGCTTTGGCAAGGTTCAGTAGCAGGACCGCAAGTTAAGGCTCTGTTGGATGCATATTAGAGCATTGCTCTAATTCTGAGAGTAGGAGACACCCTATTCCTGCCCCAAAATTCTTCTTTGCCCCTAGCAAGCAAATCTGGTGGCAGGAATATGCAATTAAGAGGTGCAAAACTGAATTTTGCATGTGGATCAAGCCGATCAGGTAATGTTGAATGCTAATTTCAACAAAGGCCCATCCATTCTTCTTTTTCTTTTGAGATACTTGGTTAACATTGCTCCTGCTGATGGGGATATTCTTCATCATTGTTATGGCACAAATGTTGTTTGTGATTATATGGGTCTGTGACTTATCTTATGGAAATGCTTCATTCTTGTTGTACCAACAGGAATTTGAGACTGTATGTCCCAAGATTCAGCTACTTTTTTATTTAAATGAGTCTATCATGATTTTATGTGGTGCACAGAAGTACTGGAAATATACATAGTGTATTTTATGAATAAAAGCCCTTGACAGTTGGTAATGAAATATGTTTAGTTTTTAGTTCAAATACATGTTTTGTAATGTTAGTTCATTAGCTGAATGATAGAGCTCTACATTTGAAATACATATCATAAATAAAAAATATGAAAAAAGCCAAACATAACGTCAACAGAATTTTATTAATAAAATATTTAATACATTATATAATATACTTTGGCCATTTTGTTCACTGTAATTAACTATGTAGGTCTAACATTCAGGTCCTCTTTAGAAGTAAACCACACTTACTGAAATTTCATACACCAAAAGGCCCAGCAGTTACCAAAGCAATGCATACCAAATCAGCCTTAATTAATGCCATCTATAGTTATGTATTACATGTGTCATAGAATAGTTGAGGCAGAGTTAATCACAAAAGCAGAACACTTCAACAATGTGCATACTGCAGTCATGAGGAAAGGAACCTATCAGCCATGACTTCCCATTTGCTAGCCTGATAAGTTAAGTCAGCATCCCTTTACAATGAATGAGTATACTGAGCTCAGAAAGAGGATAACATTTTAATATTACATGTTGCATGTCTTTGGGAGTACATTTTTTCCAGGAAAAAGAAGGAAAAAATTAAAGAATGGTGTGAAGGTGTTACGTGAAAGAGTAAATGTTACATCATTTATATATTTTAAGTCATTTACTGTACTAGCCAAGAAACCTTCAATGCATACAAGATATTGACATGTGGAAAAATCGGGTCTACTGCCGGATGTTTGTGTCGCTCTGGCACAATATTTCGGCCACATACTCGTTGCCTTCTTCAGGTGCTACCTGAGACTGCTGTGTTGGAGGATCTTGTCCAGTATTTATGCCCAGAGGGCGCTTGGTGCTCTCTTTGCCGTCCGCGCCCGCCTGGCGCTACTTGTAATGTGTTGTCTCTTCCCCGGTGTTCCCTCGGACGTCCGCGCCCGACTTGGGCGCCATCTGTGGCAACTCCCTGAGGCCTGTCCTGTGTCGGGCGTTCCGTTCGCCGTCCGCGCCCGCCAGGTGCTGCTCCTGAGGTTTTTACCCCTTCCTGGTGCTCCCACGGACGTCCGCGCCCGGCTCGTCCACCATCTGTGGTCGTGGCAGTTGTCTGGGGCCGGACCCGCATGTGGCGTTCCGTTCGTTGTCCGCGCCCGCTTGGCGCTGCTCCGAAGGAGTTGGCACTTCCCTGATGCTCCGACGGACGTCCGCGCCCGCCTAGTCCACCATCTGCAGTTGTGGCAGCTGTCTCAGGCCCGTCTTGCGTGGGGGGCTCTGTTCGCGGTCCGCGCCCGCCTGGCGCTGATCCTGTGGTGTTGGCACTTCCCCGGTGCTCTGACGGTAGTCCGTGCTCGGCTCGTCCATCATCTGCGGTCGTGGCGGCTGTCAGAGGTCCGTCCTGCGTCGGGAGTTGCGTTCGCGGTCTGCACCCGCCTGGCGCTACTCCTGCAGTGTTACTACTGCTTGAGGAGTTTGTAGCTACTAAGCTCCAGAGCCGGACTCAACGCCGAGCTGAGCTGGTAACCGCTGTCTCGGTTTATTAGGTTGTCTGTGACCTTGATCTCTACGGCCTCCTTTATGACACTGTCCCAAAATCTTGGCGTCTGTGTCACAATTTTGGTGTTGTTGTAGTCCATTGAGTGGCCGAGCTCTGGACAGTGCTCCGCTATGGCCGATTTTGTTGCCTGTCCGAGCCTGGTGTGCCTCTGGTGTTCTTTGCACCTGACGTCCACAGCCCTGGTTGTCTGGCCAATGTATGACTTTCCACACTGGCACGGGATGTTGTAAATGCCTGGCTTACGTAGACCCAGGTCGTCCTTCACACTCCCTAGCATGGTCCCAATTTTGGAGGGTGGACAGAAGATACTCTTTATATCATATTTTGAAAGAATTCTGCTGATCTTTGCAGAAATAGGTCCAGCATATGGCAGGTATGCCACCTTCTTCGCCGCCTCTGGCTCCACTTGTGTACCCTGTGGTTGACTGGTAGTACGAAGTGCCCTTTGGATGTCTGTGGAGGAGTATCCATTTCTGCTGAACACCAGCTGTAGATGTTCTAACTCTGTCGCCAGACTTTCCTTATGTAACAGAGCTCGAGCCCTGTGAACTAATGTTTTCAAGACTCCATTCTTCTGTGCCGGGTGGTGGCAGCTACTGGCTTGAAGGTATAAGTCAGTGTGGGTGGGCTTACGATACACACTGTGCCCCAAAGTACCATCTGCCTTCCTCTTGACCAGGACATCCAAGAATGGGAGTTGTCCATCCTTCTCTATCTCCATAGTAAATTTTATACTTGGGGAGGGCGGGGGGGGGGGGGGGGGGGCGTGAATTTAGATGTTCCAAAAAGTCATCTAGCTTCTGCCTACCATGGGGCCAAATGGCAAAAGTGTCATCGACATACCTAAGAAAGCACTTGGGTTGGTAAGTGGCTGATGCAAGTGCCTCCTCTTCGTACCTTTCCATGAAAAGGTTGGTTACTACTGGTGATAAAGGGCTGCCCATTGCCACTCCTTCCGTTTGCTCATAAAATTGACTCCAATAAAGAAAATATGTTGCGGTCAGTACATGCTTGAACAAGTCGAGCAGGGCACCATCGAACTTCTCTCCAATGATATTGAGTGAATCGGTGAGTGGCACTCATGTGAAGAGAGACACCACATCGAAACTGACCATGATGTCAGAGTCCACAATGTGTAGCTGCTTTAACCATTGTAGGAAGTCCTCCGAGTTCCAAATGTGGTGTGCACATTTGCCCACATATGGTGCCAATATCTTCTTCAGGTATTGTGCAGTGAGGTATGTCGCTGCGCCGATTTACTGACAATAGATCGAAGAGGGACCCCCTCCTTATGGACCTTGGGGAGTCCATAGAGTCTTGGTGGTACAGGTGCTTTGGGATGACGCTTCTTGGTGACCTGTTCAGGTAGACCTGTCTCCTTCAGCAACTTCCGGGTCTTCTTGTCTACCTTATCAGTGGGGTCACCATCTTGTGGTTTGTAAGCAGTGTCTTCCAGAAGTTGTTGCACCTTCCTATCATACTCCAACTTGTTTAAGATGACCGTGGAGTTACCCTTGTCAGCTGGCAGAACTACAATGCTTTCATCCTCCCGTAGCTGCCTGAGTGCCACCCTCTCCTTGCTCGAGATGTTGGATTTGGGGGGTTTCGTCCTGGTGAGTGCCCTGCAGGTCTCGCTGCAGATCTCTTCAGACACGTTGGAAGGTAGCGTGTTGACGACTTGCTCAACCGAACTGATGAAGGCTGCAACAGGTACCCTTCTGGGAGTCACTGCAAAGTTGAGGCCCTTGCTTGAGTGCTTTTGAGGTGGCCTCATCGAGCTGCTTGTCACTCAGGTTGACCACTGTCTGTGTGTCCCCATCCTGCTGTACCTTCTTGTTAAGGCGCTCAAACTTGGCCTGTTGACATGCTGTTGATTTCCTCATGGTGCATTCCGCCAAGGACCAGGAGGCACCATCAACCTGGTCCCAGTCTTCACGGGTCAGGGCGGCTGCTATGGAAAGGTGGAGATACAGCAAATCCCTTTACGTGACATCTAGGCGGTGGCGCATGTCACGCACTCTTTCTCTTACCAGCGCAAGGCTGGCTTGGTGTTTGATTCTGTTCACCATTCTGGTGTTAACATAATGCTCGAACCTGGCGAAGAGAGGAACTGCATCCCCCTCTCGGCATCTCAGAAGGAAACTGAGAGAACTCAGCATCCTCCCCTTCCTCTGTCGAAGCTTATCCAGCTTCTTGATATTAAGGTACATCTCCTCCCCGTAGAGTCTTCTGATGTAACTCTTCAGGCTTTCCCGGCGAGATCTTGACATGTGGAAAAATTGGGTCTAATGGATACTCCTCTACAGACATCCAAAGGGCACTTCGTACTACCAGTCAACCACAGGGTACACAAGAGGAGCCAGAGGAGGTGAAGAAGGTGGCATACCTGCCATATGCCGGACATATTTCTGCAAAGATCAGCAGAATTCTTTTAAAATATGATATAAAGAGTATCTTCTGTCCACCCTCCAAAATTGGGACCATGCTAGGGAGTGTGAAGGACGACCTGGGTCTACATAAACCAGGCATTTACAACATCCCGTGCCAGTGTGGAAAGTCATACATTGGCCAGACAACCAGGACGGTGGACGTCAGGTGCAAAGAACACCAGAGGCACACCAGGCTCGGACAGGCTACAAAATCGGCCATAGCGGACCACTGTCTGGAGCTCGGCCACTCAATGGACTACAACAACACCAAAATTGTGACACAGACGCCAAGATTTTGGGACAGTGTCATAAAGGAGGCCATAGAGATCAAGGTCACAGATAACCCAATAAACCGAGACAGCGGTTACCAGCTCAGCTCGGCGTGGAGTCCGGCTCTGGAGCTTATTATGGCTCAACGAAATGAACCAACAAACTCCTCAAGAAGTAGTAACACTGCAGGAGTAGCGCCAGGCAGGTGCGGACCGCGAACGCAACTCCCGACGCAGGACGGACCTCTGACAGCCGCCACGACTGCAGATGATGGACGAGCCGAGCATGGACGACCGTCAGAGCACCAGGGAAGTGCCAACACCGCAGGATTAGCGCCAGGCGGGCGCGGACCGCGAATGGAGCGCCCAACAAAGGACAGGCCTCAGAGAGCTGCCACAGATGGAGAGCGAGTCGGACGCGGACGTCTGAGGGAGCACCGGGGAACAAACAACACCTTACAAGCAGCGCCAGGCGGGTGCAGACCGCGAACAGAGCCCCCCACGCAAGACGGGCCTGAGACAGCTGCCACAACTGCAGATGGTGGACTAGGCGGGCGCGGACGTTCGTCGGAGCACCAGGGAAGTGCCAACTCCTTGGGAGCTGTGCCCAGCGGCCACGGACAATGAACGGAACGCCACATGCGGGTCCGGCCCCAGACAACTGCCACGACCACAGATGGTGGATGAGCCAGGCGCGGACGTCCGTGGGAGCACCAGGAAGGGGTAAAACCTCAGGAGCAGCATCTGGCGGGCGCGGATCGCGAACGGAACGCCCGACACAGGACAGGCCTCAGGGAGCTGCCACAGATGGCGCCCAAGTCGGGCGCGGACGTCCGAGGGAACACTGGGGAAGAGACAACATATTACAAGTAGCGCCAGGCGAGCGCGACGGCAAAGAGAGCACCAAGCGTCCTCTGGGCATAAATACTGGACAAGATCCTCCAACATGGCAGTCTCAGGTAGCACCTGAAGAAGGCAACTCCAGAACATTCATAATTTTGCACCAATGGTATGTTGGAGAAAAATGCGGTTGGCATCCCTGCACATGCCTGTGTTTAATGTGTAAGTGCTGGAAGATTCATTGTTGTATGTCTGTTAATCATTGTTCAGTGCTGCATTGAGTAGAATGTTGTGTTCACAGCTTGCCAATTTTAAGATGCCAGAGTTACAGGAACAATGTATCTGCATTAAATTTTGTGTGTGACTCATGAAAACCTTTACAGACACACACAAAATGATGCAGGAAACCTATGGTGATAAGTGGTTATTAATGGTTCACATGGTTTAAAAATGGCTGGACAGAAGTTAAAGATGACCCTCATGCAGGATACCTTTCGGTGTCTACCAATGATTCTCATGTCAGGAACATCAATAAAATTGTGCATGCCAGTCCAAGACTAACTATCTGAGAGAATGCAGAAAAATGTAACATTTCACCTCAATTTTGTCATGAAATCCTGTCACAGCATCTTAGAATGCATCAGGATGCCACTAAGTTCTTATCCTATTTACCCACCAAAGGCAAACTTCGGCATTTCCTTTTCAGTCTACCTACATTTTTCACATGGCACAGTAGGGACCTGACTTGCTTCTTCAGTTCTTATCAAGAATTTTGTCAATCTTGTTACATAATGAATTACTGGAGTGGCTAGGTCTAGGTGGGTGTGATACTTTTCTTTAAATTGCATTGCAATTTCATTACATTAAGAAACCCCCATTTAAGACAACATATAAGTTTAAACAATGAAATGGATAATACCTCCACAAGCACGAAATGCAACTAAATTAATTTCAGAAGAGGCACCATAATAAAAAAAAAATATATTTAAAACTCATTACCTAAAATCCCCCATTGTCCATGCATGGAAAATACTGCTGTGACTTGAACTGCATTAAACATCTTTGAAACAAATTTTTACATACTCAACTAACCATCCTCATTTATCAGCACAGTTAATGAATGTTATATAATATTGCTCATCACTTGTTCCATAACTGAGCTCTGATTAAATACAGCAAACCAGTAAGACAGGAGCCACTGCACTCATAAATTTTTAAGAAAATCTAAATCCATGTCTACACACATTCTCCACAAGCCACTGCATGGTGCATGGTAGATGGTTCCTTACCACTAGTAATCATTTTCTTTCATCTTCCATTAGAAAACAGAGCAAGGGAAAAATAACAATTTATAGGCCTGTGTAAGAGCCCTAATTTGTCTTATTTTAATGGTCCTTACATGAAATGCACATTGGTGGTAGTAGACTTGTTCTATAGTTCTCACTCTAAGGAGCACTGTCATGTGAATGGAAGTTGGAATATGGTGTGCCACGAGGATTGGTGATGGGCCTCCTCCTATTCCTAGCAATTGTAAATGATTTAAACTCATATGGACAGTACATGCAATTCACAGATGACAACTTTGTATCTGAAAGGCATTGATGCCAGCAAATGCTGGTTCTCCAATTTTTCTCAACAGTTTTCTGTGAAAAGATCATCATCTTCCCACCAGGTATTCACAGTTGACTTCTGAAGCAACTCCATTATGCTCACATATTGGTCAAACCTATCGATTGCCGCCTGCCTCTGAATTGCTTCATTGTCTTCCTTTAATGTGATGTGGTTGGGATCCCAAACACTCAAACAAGAATGGGTCACACTAGTGTTCTATACATGGTCTCCTTTACAGGTGAACCACACTTTCTTAAAATGTTCCCAATAAACCAAAGTCAACCATTCATGTTCCCTACCACAGTCCTCACATGATCATTCCATTTCATAATTCTTTACAGGGTTATGCCCAGATACTTACATGATGTGACAATGGCAAGCAAGACACTAATAATGCTGTAAATGAACATTACAGGTTTGGTTGTCCTACTCATCTGCACTTACATTTTTCTGCATTTAGAGCTAGCTGCCATTCATCAAATGAATCAGAAATTTTGTTTGAGTTATCTTTCATCCTCCTACAGTCACTCAATGATAACACATTCCTGTACACCACAGGTCCATCAGCACAGAGCCACAGATTGCTGTTTATCCCATCTGTCAGATCATTTATGTATATAGAGAACAAGAGTGGTCCTATTATGGGTCTAGGGGCTCTCCTGATGATACCCCTGTCTCTGATGAACTCTCACCATTGAGGACATCTCAGTGTGTTCTATTACCTAAAAAGTATTTGAACCACACATATATCTGGAAACCTATTCTGTATGCTTGTGCCTTCATTAACAGTCAGCAATGGGGCATCCTGTTGAGTGCTTTCCAGAAATATGAGAATAAGGAGTCTGCAACATGCTGTAGGCCAGCCACGATGATGGTTTTCTGAATCACAACAAATGTGTTTCTGGATAATAACTGAGGCCACCCAGCACTTACTGTACATGCAGCGAGTTACACCAGGATTAACAAACCCAATCAGACAACCGTGGCACTTTGGATCCTCAGTGGTAACCACTGCCAATTGTGACACAGAGCCAGGAAGACAAGCACATCCAGTGTGTGGAAATGGTGTGCTCCAGTTGGGTGGGCTCCATCAGTGGGTGTTACAGGTTGGAAGCCAGTGGCAGAAGACTCCTCCTGTTACTACTCCATGTCAGGCAGTTTCACTTAGGAGGTGCAACAGATGAACTGGCCACAACACTAGTGAACATGATGCACACCAGAAATGCTCATGAACATTCAAAGGCATTGCAGTGGTGATGACTGAGTCACCACAAACTTTCTCACCAAAACTGACACCTGCGGATGGCATGATGCAGCTGAAAGGACACTTACTGGTGCTCCAGAGGCTTCACTAAAAATTAATTTTGCAGCATTGCATAAGGAGTACATGAAATGATTACATTCACAGACCAATAGCACAAGTGGTTCTGAGGTACCAGGTATTGACCCATGCTGAAACACCCACATTTGGAAGTGGTGTAGCCTCCACAGGTGGCAATGCAGGCACTGACTCTGGCATACAGTTGACCATACAGGTGGTGGATACTGTCCTGGAATACATTACATCATGTCTGCTCAACCTGTTTATGTATTTCTGTTAGAGTTGTTGGTTGATGTGTCACATGAGTCACTTCTTGTCTATTTATATTGCACACGTGCTCAATTGAAGACAAGTCTGGAGATTGTGCTGGCCAGGGAAGTTAGTGCATATCTAACACCGCATGATGAGTTTCACGGACAGTGTGTGGACAAGCATTATCCTGTTGGAACAACACACCACATTCCTGTTGCAAGTATGGCAAAAGAATGGTCTAACAACATTCTGTGTGTATTGAGAACTGTTTAGCATCCCCTCCAGAAACATCAAAGGTGATCAAGTGTTATAGCTTATCCACTGAAGACAATAATGCCTGGTGTGGAAACAGTGTGTCTTGGAAAAATGCACTCTATGGGACAGCACTCACCAGGTGTACACTATACTGCAAAAAACCGCCACTTGCATGCAGGTAGAATCTGCTTTCATTCCATCTTCCAAGTGATGCTCTGATGGCACCAGTCAAGCTATGCACATTGATGTTGTGGCATGAGTGGAAGACAAGCTAGAGGTGTGCGTGCCCATAGTCCCATTGCTAACAGCCAGTTTGCAACAATTTGTGTTGACACACCTGGGCTCACAAGCCCTATAATCTGTGCTATGGTAGCTGTATGATCTGTCACTGCTGCCCTTATAATATGACAACCCTGGCGGGTGTCTGGGCTGTTTGGACATCCAGAATCTTGGCTACAGGCACGAGAATGGTCATATGACCACTGATACCAAAATCATTGCACAACAATCTAACTGTGTGGCAATTCTCTTAAAGGACCATCTCACCACTCAGAAGGCCACAATTTGACCCTCTTCAAACTTACTCATTTGGCTGTAGGAAGCATGAGTGCATGTCTGTGGCATGGTTGCAAGCTTGCGTCACTCGTTTGCATCACACTGAGCCTTCTGTTTGTGAGCATTCCTTGTGAAAGGATAGACACAGATGGCACTCTGGTAGCTATTCCACTACCCTAACTGTTGGCAGATGGCAATGAAACCATTATCAGTACATGTATTCATCTCCAGGTGGCATATGGCATCATCAGATCAAAATCGACATCTTCTTTCCACATGTACTTTTTTTTCTGGCAGTATACAGACAGTTGGTTAACAGAAAACAAAATTAACAGCAAGATGTAGTGCAGTAGGAAGCTTTAACCTGTTTAGTTGTTATTACCAAATGGTGATAATCATACATTGGCAAGTTGGTATAAAAGGCCATGACAAACAAAACACACACAATAATCAAACTAGTGAATTGTTGAAAGTGTGGTCTGTGAGACATGTTTACACCTATAGTTTTCCAAATTGTCACAATGTTAATGAAACTGCTACTGCAGTTGTTAATGACTGGGGATGGCACTATAGATTAAAACCACCATCTAGACAAACAGTATATGACACACAAGACAGATTTGGAGAACATGGGTTTCTTATGGATGCACCAAGATCTGGCTGCCCAACAACAGTCACAACTGGTAGCAATGAATTGGGGGTTTGTTTAGCTGTGACCCAAAGTCAGAAAAAATCATCTAGACAATTAAAAGCTGAGCTATATTTGTCATGGTCAGTGCAAAAAAGGTTACACAAACAGAAGTTTCAAGTTTACATTCCATGTTAATGACATGAGTTAGTTGAAGATGATCCAGACATATTCAGTTTTATAAACTGATGCTTGACCACCATAAACATGATCCTAACCTATTTAATAAAACTGTGTGGTCTGCTGAGGACAATTTTAAGTTAAGCAGACAAGTTAATAGACATAACTGTCCTTGCTGATATGCTGACAATCAAAATCCTCTGTTAGAACAAACATAAATCAACTTGGTGTTAGTGTTCGCGGGGGCAATATCATCATTTAGCATACGTGGACCATATTTTATTGAAGGAACAGTGACAGGAAATAATTATTTAGATATGCTTCAGATTTATGTGGTACCAGGATCTATGAAGTGTGCTGAAATCTTTCAAGAAATTTACTTTCAATATTATGGTGCTCCATCACATTATTCCACTGCCCTCCATGATTATTTAAACCAAACTTTCTAAAGAAAAGTGATTGGTCAAAGGGCAGATGTTGGACAGTGATACCACACTATGCCATAAAGTTTTAACAGTGTTCCAGAATGCCTTAAAAGATGTATAATGAAGATGGAAAACAGTATGAACATAAAAAATAATTGTAACTATTGTTTGTATTTGTAATGAAGCATAAATTAAATCTTTCATTTAAATCCGTGGCCAGTATCCACTGACTTTTGAGCCATCCAGTATTTGACCTACAAAAATTTTAAAACAATCATGCCTTCAGTACATGGCCTTTATCTTATACTCAACTACTAAAAGTGCAGAAGGAATTACAAAATACATTAGAAATAGAGTAATGGAATAACAATACTTAATAAGGTGCATTCCTTTCTGGCTATGGTTTAATCTGTGATGTATGTCTTCTGAAAACCCTTTTAGTTTGGTGGTTCCTTACTGACAAAGTGGTTGGGATCATAATGCATAGAACCTGAGCATGCCTGAAAAACATGGGTGAGAGCTATCCCATAGCCTTGTCAGTGCCGCAGCTTACCACACCAAAATTTTTCACTGAAATCCAATCCCTCAGTTTCAGTGAGATCACCCATCTCGCAGCACTATAATGCTACTACATCTTTTCATTAACTACCTTTAGATTACTTCAGGTGTGTTTCCAATTAGTGGAGATCTATGCAGCATCCACCTCATCTGGGAGCAGGTCATTAAGTGACCACAAATTGGATAGTGGAATTTAAAGGAAAACATAAGAATACCAGGTGTTGCCTTTTGAGCTTTGTGTACCACAGCACTAAAGGCATACCCCAACCATGACAAGGAATTATCCCATATTGTCTCATCAGGTGGAATTTCAATGATGGAGTGCAATCGTGGCTGCCTGCAAATTGCAGTTCAAATATTCAGCAAAGGAAAGGTTTGCATAATATCGTGTAGTAGTGCTGTGAGCCACTCCTATCTCAAAACAAAAGCTGTGAAAGGCAGTAGATTTAATTATCATTAGATTATCAGAAACTGAAACTCAGCAAGGCCTAAAAATTCCAAATATCCCTTACAAACACGTGATTGACACTTGAGACATGATACTATGAGTAGAAAACAAACAGCAAAAGCATGTAAATACAGCTACACATGCAAAGACATACCAGTTACCCTCTCTTGAGTGTGGAAAGGGATCCACAAAATATACGTATAATTTCTGCCTAGGCTCATCACTAATATCAGAAGACAGAAACCCTTGTTGTGTATTTAATGCAGGTTTGCTGGTACTGCAGATTTTACACCCCAACATCAATGAATTAATTTGTTTATCCACCCCCTCTCAGATGAAATTCTCTTTAATCTTCATTTGTGTTTTGGAAAGACACAAATGGCTGATCAGTGGCATTTTAAGATAATACATGACTAGTAAAGAAACTAGATGAAATAGTAGTACAATCTTATCACTTCAGGTCCAACAGGCTGCACAAAACAATATGTTTCCCTACAAACAATAAGGCTTAATCACTTCCCCCTTCCTTAGCCTTACCTTAACATATCTTAGTTTAGGGTTTACATCTTGTTGTACTGCAGTATCTTTAAAGAGCAATTGAAACCCACTAAGAATAACACAACTCTGATTAATTAATGGATTCTGGTTAGTCCTCACCCAGGATGTCTTCAACAAGGTGTTTGCCTGACTCCTGATTAAATATCTGACTCAAACCATTAAAGACAATGTTTTTCGTGCCATGAATATGCCTAATATTAAATTTAAATGCTAAAATACGTACTGCTCATTTAAAAATTTAAACCATAAATCTTTGTTTTGCCAGTACCCAGCTGAGTGCCTGACTGCTAGTTTCTAAAAGAAATTGTTGATGTTTTAGATACAGTTTAAATTTCTTCAGGATGAACAAAACTGCCATTAACTCCAGCTCTTGTGCAGAATATTTAGCTTCCTTGGAGAAAGGCTATGCAAAGCATAAACAATACTCTGTCATCCAACCATACCATCCTGAAAAAGGGGAACTGTGACTTCTGACAGGGAGGCATCAGTTTTAACAATAAATACTTTGCTAAAGTCAGGAATGGCCAACATGAGTGTGCTCGCTAGGGTTTTCTTGAAAGCCTTAGAGGATGCTTGTTGGGATGGACCCAACTCAAATTTCCTTCCTTTCTTCTGAAGATCATTTAAAGATGCTGTTAGTTGAGCAAAATTAGGAATAAATTTAAGGAAATAGTTTATTATTTCTGTAATATGAGCCACCACTTTTACATTCTTTGGTACAGGGAAAGAGTAAGTAGACTTCATCTAGCTCCGATCAATCCTAATACCTAGATCAGAAGCAATATGACCTAAAAATGGAATATCATGCTGAGAAAATTTTACTTTTGAAGATTTAACCACAGTCCTAAGAAACTGCTGAAGCACCTCCTTAGTATGTCTTATATATTTCTGAAAGTTCTCACTGAAGATGACCAAATCATCAAGACACACTCAAATTTAAGGCCAGAAAAAATTCCATCCACTATACTGGACAGTGTAGTTGCCCCTGTAGACAACCTGAATAGCACTCAGTTACCTTCATACAGTAACCAACCTGTTGCAGAGGCTGTGAGTGGCTTTGTCTCCTCAAATTTGATAATAGGCTTGGTTTAAGTCAAAGGTATCAAAGACATTTGCCCCCTTAGAACCATGAGGAGCCTGAATGCAAATCAGGAAGGCATATACACTGAAGAACTACTTTCTTATTCAGGGCATGACAGTCCACAAGAGAGGAGAACAGGGATTTTGATGGCTTACTAATGTCCTCACATAAAACCTCACTTATCATCACCTTTAATTGCCTCATCCTAGTTGATGACAATCTGTATGGGGAGTGTCTTACAGGAATATTGTCTATTAATCCACTTTTATACTCTGCTTCTTCAACTTCATCTGGTCTCTCAGTGAGCACATCACTAAACACTTCACATAAATCCACAATATGTCTCCTCTGTTCAGCTGGTAAATGTTCAAGGCCATGAGTTAGAACACCAGTATCAAGTAAACTGGTGATTTGGTTTTAAAACTCTGTTCTTCCATTCATCACATGCTTACAAAACTCAAACACTTTCTGGTGCACAAATTCAAAACAAAAATTTATATGACTCCACTGATGAATTAACACAACTTTCCAGATGAAGTAAGAACCTATCATGGCCAACACAGTTTCTTTGCCACCTTCACTGGGAATTTACATGTAAAATCATCAGTTCAGCTCTTACCTTTAATAATCCCAAAACTTGTATCTCTGGAGAAATGGCCACCTTATAAGAGTCAGCCCTGCCCAACAATCCTCGCAGCTAACACCATTCCTGGCAAGTGGAGACTCAGTCTTCACTGATCAAAGAAACAGAACTTCCAGCTTTGAGAAGACCAAAAATTGGCTCCTCATTTATAGTCAAACATACAAAGGGTGCTCAAATACTAGGAATAGCAATAATTCTTCTATGAGGGGGCCTTCTTTGTGATTCCCACTTGATATCTATCACCTATTGCTCAAACTCCCTTTAATTGTACAATTCCCTGATATGTAACCATCACCTTTACACTTAAAACATCTTATTGTTAAAGAATATGGTTGCCAGCTTGGTTTACAACCTTGATCTTTCTCCCATCAGGGGCTAAAACCCAAATCCAATTTTTGGTCAGCATGCCCTACAGCTTGCAAATGCATCACCAGCTCTTCTGACTGATGGTAGCATTGTGGTCAATGGCAAAACAGCAGCTTGGAGTGGTCACTAGGATGCTTTCTTTGGTGATATTTTTGACTATTTCCCCATCACTATAATCCAAATACAAACTTCTAGTGCTGTCTTTAACTCTCTTAATATGCTTTTCTAATGCTTCTTTGTACTGCTGCACCACAAAACAGACCTTTCTGGTAACCTCATGTTGAGCACTGGCACTCAGATAATTTCAACAAATTAGCTCCTGGAATTCAATAAAAGACAGGCTCAAGGGGAAAAAAAAGAAAAAAAAGAAAAAACGGAACTCCTCCCAAACAGGCCATGAAGGCTCAATGGTACCAACCAGTCACTGTGTCATTCTCAGCCCATAAGTGTCACCAGACGTGGATATGGAGGGGCAGGAAGGTCGCAGTTTGTAGTAATAAACAGCAAATCATCGAGTAAAACTGAAATGATATCAGGTGTACCACAGGGAAGCGTCCTGGGACCTCTGCTGTTCCTGATTTATATAAATGACCTGGGTGACAATCTGAGCAGTTCTCTTAGGTTGTTCGCAGATGATGCTGTAATTTACCATCTAGTAATGTCATCCGAAGACCAGTATCAGTTGCAAAGCGATTTAGAAAAGATTGCTGTATGGTGTGGCAGGTGGCAGTTGACGCTAAATAACGAAAAGTGTGAGGTGATCCACATGAGTTCCAAAAGAAATCCATTAAAATTTGATTACTCGATAAATAGTACAATTCTCAAGGCTGTCGATTCAACTAAGTACCTGGCTGTTAAAATTACGAACAACTTCAGTTGGAAAGACCACATGGATAATATTGTGGGGAAGGCAAGCCTAAGTTTGCATTTCATTGGCAGGACACTTAGAAGATGCAACAAGTCCATAAAGAGACAGCTTACACTACACTTGTTCGCCCTCTGTTAGAATATTGCTGCGCGGTGTGGGATCCTTACCAGGTGCAATTGACGGAGGACATCAAAAGGTTGCAATAAAGGGCAGCTTGTTTTGTATTATCACGTAATAGGGGAGAGAGTGTGGCAGATATGAAACGCGAGTTGGGATGGAAGTCATTAAAGCAAAGACGTTTTTCGTCGCGGCGAGATCTATTTACGAAATTTCAGTCACCAACTTTCTCTTCCGAATGTGAAAATATTTTGTTGAGCCCAACCTCCATAGGTAGGAATGATCATCAAAATAAAATAAGAGAAATCAGAGCTCGAACAGAAAGGTTTAGGTGTTCATTTTTTCTGGGCGCTGTTCGGGAGTGGAATGGTAGAGAGATAGTACGATTGTGGTTCGATGAACCCTCTGCCAAGCACTTAAATGTGAACTGCAGAGTAATCATGTAGATGTAGATGTGGTCAGCACACCACTCTCCCGGCCATATGTCAGTTCCCGAGACTGGAGCCACTACTTCTCAATCAAGTAGCTCCTTAGTTTGCCTCACAAGGGCTGAGTGCACCCCACTTGCCAACAGTGCTCGGCAGACCAGATGGTCATCCATCCAAGTGCTTGCCCAGCCTGACAGTGCTTAACTACGGTGATCTGATGGGAACTGGTGTTGTTACTGCAGCAAGGCCATTGGCATGGAGCTCAACAACTGATAGCAATATTTAGTACTTGAGCCAAATAACTCCCCTTGTCATTGCAATTTGAAAAAATTACAAAGCCATCTGCACCTCCTCAGCAGAATCTACTGACAATATCCCAATAATGGGTTAGGTAACATGACAAAGAGATCAGCAATAGTTGTAGAAATGGACCCATGAGGGATTTGATCTCCAGTCTGTTGACTTAATGGTGTGCTTAATTCACTTTGGGCAATTTCCCCCTCCCAGTCTAACATACCCTGGGTTCATACCAGTAAATCACCCAGCTGTTCAGAAATAATTTATGTACAGAGTTGGGTGGTTGGATGCTACACAAATTCTGTGTCCTGTTAACATAATGAATAACGCAGACTGTAAATTATTTTATTAAGCTGTGAGTGAAATGGTTTACTAACTTCAAAAGAGGAGAGTATAGATTCTAACTCTGTTAATGTATGCTTAATGCTGGAGACAGCATCATTCACCTCTGCTTCCTGAAAGCCCAGTAGGCTCACAGGAGAAGCAACATCCCACAGAAGAGGTGCTAGGCGAGCCACACTGCCTGATGTGTCAGCACCATGAATGTTTAACTCGTAAGCAAGATCTTCTCTCCTCAACTCCTTGACCCCAAGCACCTTGTAACATTTTGAAGATGCTATCGGTGGATTCAATAAAACTTTCTACTTCATCTTCACAATCTTTTCAAACTATTCACACAATATTTTGACAGATAAGATTTGTGGGCAACCTATAAGTTCTATAGGATGGATTTCACAGCTTATTGAAAATTATCTTGAATGTACATTTACACCCAAATTTGCAACCACACAGTTATCAAGAAAATGTAAAATTTTTGGTACAGACAAAATGCATGTTACATGTAAACAAACCTCTGAGCACTGACATAATAGAAATAGCCATGTTACTTTCAATAAAAAATCAAAAGACTAAAATTACAAATTGTACAATATTGTTAAATTATTAGTTAAAACATCTTCTGGTACTTGATGTCTCATACAAAAACTTAGGAGACAGAGACACTGAAATTCTTCCTAGTTTTTGTCATTTCTGTCCCAAATAGAAAATACACTCCTGGAAATGGAAAAAAGAACACATTGACACCGGTGTGTCAGACCCACCATACTTGCTCCGGACACTGCGAGAGGGCTGTACAAGCAATGATCACACGCACGGCACAGCGGACACACCAGGAACCGCGGTGTTGGCCGTCGAATGGCGCTAGCTGCGCAGCATTCGTGCACCGCCGCCGTCAGTGTCAGCCAGTTTGCAGTGGCATACGGAGCTCCATCGCAGTCTTTAACACTGGTAGCATGCCGCGACAGCGTGGACGTGAACCGTATGTGCAGTTGACGGACTTTGAGCGAGGGCGTATAGTGGGCATGCGGGAGGCCGGGTGGATGTACCGCCGAATTGCTCAACACGTGGGGCATGAGGTCTCCACAGTACATCGATGTTGTCGCCAGTGGTCGGCGGAAGGTGCACGTGCCCGTCGACCTGGGACCAGACCGCAGCGACGCACGGATGCACGCCAAGACCGTACGATCCTACGCGGTGCCGTAGGGGACCGCACCGCCACTTCCCAGCAAATTAGGGACACTGTTGCTCCTGGGGTATCGGCGAGGACCATTCGCAACCGTCTCCATGAAGCTGGGCTACGGTCCCGCACACCGTCAGGCCGTCTTCCGCTCACGCCCCAACATCGTGCAGCCCGCCTCCAGTGGTGTCGCGACAGGCGTGAATGGAGGGACGAATGGAGATGTGTCGTCTTCAGCGATGAGAGTCGCTTCTGCCTTGGTGCCAATGATGGTCGTATGCGTGTTTGGCGCCGTGCAGGTGAGCGCCACAATCAGGACTGCATACGACCGAGGCACACAGGGCCAACACCCGGCATCATGGTGTGGGGAGCGATCTCCTACACTGGCCATACACCACTGGTGATCGTCGAGGGGACACTGAATAGTGCACAGTACATCCAAACCGTCATCGAACCCATCGTTCTACCATTCCTAGACCGGCAAGGGAACTTGCTGTTCCAACAGGACAATGCACGTCCGCATGTATCCCGTGCCACCCAACGTACTCTAGAAGGTGTAAGTCAACTATCCTGGCCAGCAAGATCTTCGGATCTGTCCCCCATTGAGCATGTTTGGGACTGGATGAAGCGTCGTCTCACGCGGTCTGCACGACCAGCACGAACGCTGGTCCAACTGAGGCGCCAGGTGGAAATGGCATGGCAAGCCGTTCCACAGGACTACATCCAGCATCTCTACGATCGTCTCCATGGGAGAATAGCAGCCTGCATTGCTGCGAAAGGTGGATATACACTGTACTAGTGCCGACATTGTGCATGCTCTGTTGTCTGTGTCTATGTGCCTGTGGTTCTGTCAGTGTGATCATGTGATGTATCTGACCCCAGGAATGTGTCAATAAAGTTTCCCCTTCCTGGGACAATGAATTCACGGTGTTCTTATTTCAATTTCCAGGAGTGTAGGTAAATTTGAAATATGAAAATTGTGTCATTAATTTGAATTAAAAAGCATCATTGATCCACAAACCTGTTCTCATCAAAATTACTTTTATTATTTGTAAATTCTGATATGGAACATAAAACAGATGTAACCTATTTGTAGAAAAACACAAAACTGTCACGAGCAAGGTGGCGCATGGTTAGTACACTGGACTCACATTTCGGAGGACGACAGTTCAAATCTGTGTCCAGCCATTCTGATTTAGGTTTTCTGTGATTTCCCTAAATCACTTCAGGCAAATGCCAGGATGGGTACAGCTGACTTCCTTCCCTAATCCGATGGGACTGATGACCTTGCTGTTTGGTCCCCTTCCTCAAATCAACTGCCCAACCAAAAAAACTACAAAACACCTGTTTGACAGTCAGAGTGGAAAACATGTTGAAGTCAAATTAAGTATACCATTGTCAACACAATATACACATCATATTCACATAATTAATTACCAGTAGTTAATGTAATCATTATTCTCAACCTGTAGGTTTCACATTTCTCTAGTTTTTGTAAGGATATTAACCTTTTTCAAAAGCTTGCAAACTAAAATCAGAATAACAACTCGAGCCTGAAGCTGGAGGTTTTACAAAGTCCTTGACATCTCAATGTAGATGACGTATTTGGTTTTCAGGGATGATAGGAAGTGGACTTGTTTTGAGGGTCACTCTAAAAACTGTCATTATTACCGATATATGTGAATATTGTAACCAGTCATGAAAGTGTAGACAGAATTTGGAATTAAACCATCTGGTGGAAAACAACATCAGGGCCAAGACTTTTTACTTAAATATAAATGTCAAACATCTTACCAGAATCTATTTTTATAAATTTGTGCAAGAAGCAGCAGCAACAGGTTGGGAGATATCACCCCCCCCCCCCCCCCCCCCAATGTAGGAGCTGAAGCATATCCCACTGTAGGGAAACTGGGATCACAACCCAGGGTGACAGCCCATCCATAGCTAAGATGACAACACCAACAAATACTGAAAGGTGGTGACAGAGGGCAAAATAGTTATACAAAGGATCAGAAGCTCTACCCAGATTCCTGTCCGGCCAACTATGAGGAATGAAGTGAACAACGTGATGCAAAACCAGATCAGAAGTGACAGAAGCTGCAATCTGGGAACCCATAATAGGAAATTTTTCCGTTGTACACTACACCTCAAAATCTAAGTCAAATAAGAGGTGTTCATCCTGGTCAAAAGTAGGATCTGGCCCAATTGGAAGCTGGGACAGCCCATCAGAATAGGCACTGTAGACCTAAAATGTACTTCACAGTTTTAGCAAGACAGAAACAAGGTCAAATGCTGGAGGTGATGTAATGCTTTGCTGGGCAATGAAGCAGAGTGACTGAACAAAAAACCAAGGGCTTGTGGTCACTATTGAGGTGGATTTTACACGCATACATGAAAACATGAAACTTTTTGAGAGCCTGAATGATAGCAATTGCTTACCTTTCAACAAGGGCATATTGCTGCTGAGCTCCATTGAGTGTTTTTTATGCATAAGTTATGAGATGTTCAGAACCATCCTCATAGCAAAGTGTGAGAATGGCCCCAAGTCCATACTGAGAGGCACCTATAGCCAAAACCAGGTGGTGGCAGGATGGAAAGTAGCCAAACAAGGAAGGGAATGTAATCCTGACTTTAAAACCCTGAACATGTGCTCACAGACTAGCATCCACTGAAAAGCTATGTTCTTGTGGAGCAGCTCGTGTAGGGAATAAATTTGTGATTCTTTTTGGTGTGTGTGTTTGTGTGTGTGTGTGTGTGTGTGTGTGTGTGTGCCACAGATGCAAACAAGTGTAAGACATTGTTCCATTCTTAGGTTTCTCCTCAGATTTACAAGTTGTTGTTCCAGTTAGCCATGGTGCAGGAACCTCTGTTGCTTTCATTCAACAAACTGTGTAATTTGTTGTCTAGATATCACCATAAATGTACACATGTCATTGTGGCGTGTGTTAAGTTCTATTGTTGTCAGAAACAGCTCAACCAGTCCTACCGCATTGGGGCAGCTCAACTTGACAGCTTGTCGCAAATGCTGATTTGTTAACAATGTTCATCATGATTCTTTTGCTGATTCTATGGTCCATGATGCCATCATTCGGTTGGCTCCTGAGAAGGAATTAAGTTAATGCACACTGCATTGTGAGAATATATCTTTGGCAGAAATGTTAAATATTGCTCAATCTTTTGAAGTATCTCATGCTGTGGGTGATCAGACTGATACTTTATGTGATGTTGGTGGCATGGAAGATATACAAACACATTGGACAACACTGTGCCAAATAACATCAACAACCACAGCAACAGCAGTGCTAGTGCTGAGAGACTCGGAACAGCTGTAGGCAAAAAGGATACACTCCGATCAGCCAGAACATTATGACCAACTACCTAATATCTGGATTGTCCACCTGTGACATGGATAACAGCAGTGACACATCATAGTGTGGAAGCAAGGAGGCCTTGGTAAGTTGCTGGAAGGAGTTGGCACCACATGTGTACACACCAGCCACCTAATTCCCACAAATTACAGGGAGGGGGTGATGAGCTCTGACAACAAAGTGTTCCTCGAATCACTCCATCACACTCTTGGCCTTGTGACATAGTGCACTATCTTGTTGAAAAATGCCAATGCCATTGGAAAATATGATCGCCATGAATGGGTGTACGTGGTCTGCAATCACTGTATGATACTCCTTGGCCATCTTGGTGCCTTGTACGAGCTCCACTGGACCCATGGATCCCCACATGAATGTTTCCCAGAGCATAACGGAGCTGTTCCCCTGGAAGATGATGAATTCATGCCGTCCCATCGGCGTAATGAAGAAGGTATAAGGATTCATCAGACCATGCAACTCTCTGTCACTATACCAATGTCCAGTGCCAATCATCATATGCCCATTTTAGTCGTAGTTGCCGATGTCATGGTTTTAAGATTGCACATACATGGTTCGTTGGCTGCAGAGGCTCATCATTAGGAGTGTTCAGCGTATTGTGTGTTCAGACACATTTGTACTCTGCCCAGCAATAAAATCTGATGTTAGTTCCAGCACAGTTCACCAGCTGTACTGTTTTACCAGTCTTCCCAGCCTACGATGTCTGACATTTGTAATGAGGGTGGTCACTCAACCGCACAATGTCAGGGCATGCTTCCATCTTGGTTCACCAAATGTTGAAGACAGTCATCACAACACTCCTCGAACACCTGACAGTTCATTTAGTTACCAAAATGTTCTTGCTCAGCCTCCAAGCTATCACGATCTTCCCTTGGTCAAACATGGTTACATTGCATGCCTTCCCAATTCTACACATGGGCGGCACTGATATTACTTGCACTAAGAGTGTGTGTGTGTGTGTGTGTGTGTGTGTGTGTGTGTGTGTGTGTGTGTGTGTGTGTGTGTGTTTGTGTGTGTGTGTCTGACTGCAGTCATTCCTCACCAGATGATGCTGCTATCGATTGAATGGGTTTATGTCAATAGCAGGGCAGTGTGATCAGTGGACATAGCATCTGTGTGTTGTTAAAAAACTGACAGGTCAAATTCACCTCTGCGGTGACTTTAAAGTTTCCATTAATGGACAGTGTATCATTGACACCTACCCTTTGCCATGTCAGGATGTTCTATTGGGTAAACTACTCACCAGGGGCCATTTTTTCTCCAAAATCAACTTATCCTTGGACTACTTACACATTGTTTTGGATGAGCATTCTAAACAGCTCCTTGTGGTTAATGTGCCCTTTGGGTTGTACCATTATCAGCACCTCCTGTATGGTGCAGCTAGCACTCCAGCGACTTTTGTGTTTCTTGGAACAATTGATGATGTCTGTTCCAGGGTGCATCAACTATCTCAATGACATTGCCATTATGAGTTCATCCACAGAAGAGAATTTATGTAATTTATGCACCTTTTCATGCTCTTATGTACTGCAAGATTGAAATGCAACTTGACCAAGTCATACTTTTTTCAATCACCAATTGTGTGTTTGGAGTTTGAGGTTTCTTGGGTAGTGATATGCTGATATGCACATATACAGATGGCGGTGGTGATAGTATCACATACACAGGGTATAAAAGGTCAGTGCATTGCCAGAGCTGTCATTTGTACCCAGATGATTCACATGAAAGGGTTTCTGATATGATTATGGCCAAATGATAGGAAAAGAGAATTTGAATGCAAAATTGTAGTTGGAGTTAGTCGTATGGGACTTGCAAATAATTGAGGAAGCCAGTATTCTGAGACTCACAGTCTCAAGAGCATGCTGAGAATACCAGATTTCAGGCATTATCTCTCACCATGGACAACACAGCAGCTGACATCCTTCACTTAATGACCAAGAACAGCAACCTTTGCATAGAGTTGTCTATGCTAACAGACAAGCAACACTGCATGAAATAACTATAGAAATCAGTGTGGGACGTATGAATCCATAGTGACATTGCACCAAATTTAGGCATTAATAGGCTACGACAGCTGACGACCAACTCAATTGCCTTTGCTAAGAACATGACATTGTCTCCAGAGCCTCTCTTGGGTTTGTGACCATATCGGTTGGACCCTAGATGACTGGAAAACTGTGGCCTTGTCAGATGAGTCATGATTTCAGTTAGTGAGAGCTAATAGTAGGGTTCAAGTATGATGCAGACCCCACAAAGCCATGGACCTAAGTTGCCAACGAGGCTCTGTACAAGTTTGTGGCAGTTCTGTATTGGCATGGATTGTATTTACATCTACATAGATATTCCACAAGTCACTGCACAGTGCATGTGGACAGTACCCTGTACCACTACTAGCTTGTTGAGTCCATGCCATTCTACATGTAATGGGCTGGGTACTCTGGTCCAACTGAACTGATCATTGACTCTAAATGGTTATATTTGCAGCTAGTTGTGGACTTCCTGTTGCCAAACAATGACAGAATTCTATGGGTGACAATGCATCATGTCACTGGGCCGCAATTGTTCAGGATTGGTTTGAAGAACATTTTGGACAATTTGAGTGAATGGTTTGGCCACCCAGATTGCCCAACATGAATCTTATCAAACATTTATGGGACACAAATGAGAGGTCAGTTGTTGAACAAAATCCTGGACTGGCCACACTTTCACAACTATGGATGGCTATAGATGCAGCATTGCTCAGTACTTCTGTAGGGCACTTCCAATGACTTGTTGAGTCTATGCCAGGCAAAAGGAGGTCCTACATGATATTAGGAGGTATCCCATGTCATTTTTCACCTCAGTGTATTTTTACCAGCAAAACCAGGAGACCTGTGCACAACTTTCATACTTTCATAGTTTTAACTAAAGGCATTATGTGGAACAAGTGTTATTGTTGGGATAAGGGTAGCCATGGGAATGATGAGGAGACATCCTAAGAAAATGAAACAAATAACATGAAATAATAATAATGAATTTATTATGCTTCCTTGCATACACATTTTCATATGTCCAGAAATGTGTTTTGCATTAGGAATGTTTGTCCTAGCTTGTATCAGGAGTAGATATCATGGACTGTTAGTAGGGCCATATAACCTACAACTCAACAAATGGTAACTCAAAAAACATTTTCAATTACAGTAAGCACAATAGGCCATAATAGCAACAGGTAAACTGCATTTCAAGTTGACAATGAAAAATAGATTTATTGTTTTGGAAAGTATGTTCATTTAGAAAAGTCAATTTGTATGACAGACAGAGAGAATGGACTACCACAGTGGTCAGGCTTATTATCTATGAGAATGCTGTATGCAAATTACCCAGTTAACAAGTACTTTAAAACAAATAAAATGTTATTTGTAATAAGATAATATGAAAATGTAGTCTCTTATCATCATTAAGAAGTTAGCCTCATAAAATACAGGTATGTAGCTGGTCATCCATGACATCCTTTTGCCTATAATAGTTAAAAGTCTCTTTTATGCTAAAATTTTTCAAAAGTAGAAAGTTTTAGTGCAAAATCAGTATGCAGTGCCATAAGCCTGTTAAAAAACTTTTCGAGCAATACCTCATTCATCCCCATATGATTACTATGTGTTGAGAAAAAGGGTTGTTGACTTGAGAAATAATATACAGGGTGATATTTTCCACCATGTACAAACTCTAGGGATTGATCAAGAGAGGATATGTAACAAAAAAGGGCTAATGAACTTATGTCCAGAAATGCATGGTTTCCGTATTAGAGACCATTTATTCAATCATACATTGTTACAGAGACTGTGGTCTAATATGTGTTGTACCATGCAGCCACAGTTACGGTATGTGTTGAGGATGGTTTCCATGTGCCTCAATACATGCATGTACACACCACAGCATGTTCTGTCTCACATGTTCACAATGGCCAGGCTGCATGCGAACAGTGCCAAACACAGTGTGAATATGCTTCTCCAGTGTCTCCACATTTGGAATGGGATCTGCATACACAATACTTTTGAGGTGGCCTCATAACCAGAAATCGCATGGGTTGGGATCCAGGGAACAAGTAGGCAATGCAACAGGACCCCCTTGTCCAATCCATTGACCAGGCAAGACATGATTGAGATGTGTCCAGATGTTAACGGTGAAGTGGGCTGAAGCACCATCATGTAGCAGCTAAGTAACCCTTCAAATCATCAATGGCAGTTCTTCCAGCAGGGGAAGCAAAGTCACCCACAAGAAAATCCTGATAGTTCTGCCTGTTAGGAGACATGAAAGGAAGACTGGTCCCAAAATACAGTTGCCAATTACCCTGGCCCACATGTTCCAGTTGCAGTGAAACTGGTGATTTGCTGTCACAATACTATGGGATTTCTGCATACTGTCCTACAGATGACTGTTATGAAAGTTGAAGATACCACTTCATATAAAGGTGGCCTCATTTACGAATATGATGAATGACACAAACCCTGGAGTCGTGGTTGCCTGGTGAAGAAACCACTGACAAAACTGTTCCAGATGTGGAAAGTCTGTTGCTAGGAATCCCTGCACATGCTGTAGTAGTAAGGGTAGCAGCAATTCTCACGGAGAATGTTCCACATAGTCATCTAGCTTACCCTGTACTGTTGGGCCAACTGTCTGGTACTGACACAGCAGTTACCTTCCACAGTCTTAATCACATTTTCCTCCACATCTTGCATCTGAACATTTTGGCTACACCCTTCATGATTTCCTGCTTCCTGAAGTGACACTATCTAAGAAAAAAAGGCAAAACACTGTTGCAAACATTGAATGTTGTGGTTGTTGTCAGTGGGGTTAGGTGCCCTGAAACAACCTTCCTGCCTGCTGTCTGTTTACTATGGCAGGAGAGGGTGCTTGTGCATGACATATGAGGAATAGTATCATGCTATAGGGAGAAACCATGAATACTGTAACTATGGCTACATGGTACAGTGCATATTACCCTGCAGTCTCCGTAGCAAATTATGATTGAAGAAATGCTCTTTAGCATGAAAACCATGCATTTTTGGACCTAAGTTTAATAATTTTTTTTTCTGTATCTTCACATTGATCAATTCCTATAGTTTGTACATGGTAGAAAAAAAATCACCCTGTATATGATATGCTCAAGTGGCAATCATTTAGCAGCCACAATTCCTTGTAGCATACCTCTTGATACCCCCTGTATGATTTACAAATATTGGGTGCTAATTGGCTAACCTATGATGAATTACAGACACGACTAAATTTTTTTTCTGTCTGTATGTGGAGACTACTCTGAGGAACTGCTAAAGATTTAGATACAGCAGACTGGTGCAACTGGCCAGTCAACAAATGATAAATTTGATGTATGGCTGGCATTGTCAATGTGTTGCAGTTGGCCAGTCTGCTCACACTTTTAGGTGCTACAGTACACCATCAGCAAATGGAACATGCTACTTAAATCATTTATTTTATGCAGAAGTGGTGATATCAATTACCTAACATTGTTCTCTGCTTTTTAATCATAACTCTATGCGGAGTTTCATAAACATATTTACCACTAGGCCAGGCAAGTAGTCCAGCAGCATCCAGCTTAGTGCTACATGTAAAAAGTAACATCATTGTCTGCAGTGCATGATTATTTACCAGTGTCATAATTTTTGGAGCATTTTTGTTGTAACTTCTCTGCAGTACTTGAACAATGCTGATTCACAGTTTGGTAAGTGGTATGGATCATTTATTACTTTATCCTTCTCCCTTATCAATATGTCAAGTTTTTGTTTATCTCTCAGTGTTCCCTGTTTATTGACTTCCCAGATTGTTTTGTTTTTATTCTCTGTATTGTATATCATTAAACAACCTTTTTGCAGCAGTCAGTGACCGCCTATAAAACTTAAATTGTATCTATGGTAGGAAATTAAGACCTCTAGATCAGTATGACCCTTTTTCATGGTACTGAGTTGCTTAAGGATTTTGGAGGACTTCCTAATGCCTACCATTATCCATCTGTTGTCGAGACACATTGATAGTGATGTGCGTACTTTTGTAAATATCTTCTGAAAGATTAATTTATGAAGGGCAGTCAAATGAAAATGAGACAGAAGGGAAAAAAAGATAAGTAAACTGTTTGCTATTTCAAAAGTGATGAGTATAACTGTTAACACATTCATGGCCTCTGATTTGTTTTGGATGAAAAAGTGTACATGTGGGTATAATCATGTTCCCATAGGCAACTGCAATCATTTTGCCATGAAAGAACTGACCATCTTGTTTCGCAATGGAAAAAATACATTAACAGTTATGTTGATTACTTTTGAAATAATAAACAGTTTACTAACTTTTTTCCATCTCTCTCATTAACAAGGCCTGACTGTCCATTATAAACAATGTTGAGAGTTTGGAGAATCTGACATTTACATTGGTTTCTCTAGACACTTGATCCCAACTTTTGTTGGCTACTTCTCTTGAACAACATTGTATTTTGATTTCTGATAAATGTCTTTTGTAGGCCTGCATCTTATAGGTTTTTTCCTTATTTGATTTTACATTATTATTTGGCATAAATTGGCTGAGAGTGTTTGTGATCACTTAGGGGAAAGTGGGGTAAAGTGATCACTCTAAGGGAGACACAATTTTCTCCAAAGCATAGCTATTGATAGAAACTTACCACTTACACATTTTGAATCTTACATAATATATGGTATCACACCAAGATTTTCTAAAGAAAGAGAAAATAATATATAGGAACTATTTCCATTTTTATGAAGACTTATGTAGTGCCCATTTTTCCCTACCTAAGGGGATAATGCAGCCAGTGCCTTGCTACACTTCCATATAGGTTAGAAATATAAAAATAGTATAGTATTTTATTCCACTTTGCCAGTGGGAATTTAAATATCTGTAGGTCACTGTGAATCCATAAAATCACGTTTCCATTTCAAAAATAAAATTATGGAATTCTTGTTCTTCTTCTTTGTTGAACACACTCCTTAAGCTTCTCATAATATTTTTATCATAATCTGTAGGTGAATGTTAATCCATAAAATCACTTTTCCATTTCAAAAATAAAATTATGGATTTCTTGTTCACCTTCTATGTTGAACACACTCCTTAAGTTTCTCACAATCTTTTTACCATACATTAAATTCTTTGCTGCTGTAAAAAAAAGCATCTTATCATTCTTCACCATCAAAATCGAATTTTCTATCTCAGTCAGATCCCATGTTTGTTCTTCTGATTCTTTTCAGCTTTAATAGGTTATTATTTACCCTGAATAATGAGTACTGCATCTGAAGCTGAAAGAGAAGGACCTTCAGATTCTAACAGTGTTAAGAAAAGGCAAGTATGAGGGTGAATGAGTGTGTGGCGTAGAGCGCCATAAAAATCGATATTTGTTGTGTGCGTAAGTGTGCTATCTTTGAGGAGAGGGCTTTGGAGAGCATGTTGGACGCTAACGGCAGTTAGCCTCCGGACTTGTATCTGTGTAGACGCTAAGTATGAATAAATCTGTATATGAGAGAATTCTAGTTGTTTACCTACAACTATACCATATTCCCTCAAGTGCAATCATGAAGAAATTAAGGGTTCAGTTGAATGAACCAGGAGAATACTGCAACTGTAAGTTAAAGTGTTTTGAGATAGTAAGTGCTGAAGAAAGATCAAATATTATATGAAAATTTAGTGATATGATAGACTGGAATGAACAATCACTGTATCTGACTGGCCCCAATACAATACTTCCACTTCACAAAGGTGATCAAGCAATAATAAAAATGAAGCACAGCTTCAAGACTGTAATTTCAGCAACAGAGTAAGAGTAAGGTGATGAAATTGTATATGAAATCCCTATATCCAGAAAAGCTTTCATGGGAGTGCATGGAGTAACAAGGTGGTGATTAATGACAGTTCAGAAGTCTTTGAAGCTGCCCAAGCCTCTTCATGCTGGAAAGGATAAGAGTGGAAGTAGGCCATTGAAAATTAAGGAAGCAGTATGAATGGCAGTTGTTTATGATCACATTCATTCATTTAAGGGTAAATCAAGTCATTACAGCAATGACAAGACCAAGAAGTTGTGTCTCCCAGAAGAACCTTTTATGAAAAAATTTACATGAAATGTTCCAGGAAAATGCATGAATTTTGACTTTTCATATGAAATGCATAGAATAGTATTTCACATCAAATTCAATATAGCTTTGGGGTATGCAATGAATGATACATGATCAAGATGCAATAAGTATACTGCTGATATGAAAGTGCTGCATGCAATGTTATCTTCAAATTTAGATGATCACATGAAGAAACAAGTCTTGAAGGAAATAAATAAGATAACCATTGACCAGAAAGTACACAAAATGAAAGCTCATTTTAGAAGTCAAAAGTCTAATAAACAGAAGAAATCTAAAAAAAAAAAAAAATGCTTGCTTACCAAACCTAAGTACTAATGATGTCTATTACAAAACACAGTTGTCTCTCTACTCTTTCAATATTCATCAACTTTGAAGTACAACTTCAGTATTCTACACTTACACTGAAGATACTGAAACAAAAAAGGCCAATTAAGTTGTTTCCTTTATAAATTGCTTTGTGGCATAATTATCGCATAAGAAAGAGAAACATCTAAGAAGTCATTTGTGATTCATGTTCAGGGTAGATCAAGAATTACAGTGTATCAACATGTCTTAATTATGTTGCAAGTGAACTCGAGCTTTTGGAGGTAGTGAAAGTAACTTCATCTAGTATGAGAGACACTTTTATGGAAAGGGAGACACTGTTATGGAACGTGATAATAATATGGGACTGATTAACTCCTAAGCAGTGACAGAAGTCCAATGGGTTGGGTGCAAAGGTGTATAGAGTGTTTTACACAAATCTTTTACACTAGGCTGAGAACTGCATGTTTGAACAAGTGATTTTACACTTTATTCTTTCAGCATTTTATCACATGAAGTTAAAATAGCAAAGAGAAACTGCTTATCAAGAAGAATCTTTATTGTTTCAAACATTGTTTTTCATTACTAAATAATCTGACATAGTATTTAACAAAAAATACAGTTTTACTTGCAGTATCTTCTATTCTGGTATATAAAGGTAGCACATTTTCTCCTTCTTGGAGTATCTTCTATTCCGCTATATAAAAGTAGCATATTTTCTCCTTCTGATGCATGACATTGCTTTAAATATTCTGTCAATAAATCCACAATTTAAATATTTAAGTAATCAATTAATGTTAAATTTAATGTATATAGCATGTCCTTCCAAATGAATTTTGTATTCATTAATTTTGTTCATTAGCATCTATGAAATTTGATTTCAAACTTTAAAATTGCTCTCCTGAATGATTTGATAATGTGGACAGAGCACATTCTTGTCCTGCGCTCTTCAAGTAGTATTATCATATATTTGTAACTATAAGCATGAATGTGAACACAGGTATCATACGATACCTTAAGTTGTCTCTAAGGTGTTATAGGTCTTGGCAAGTTCTCTAGAACAGATTCTCAGAATAATAATGGCAAAATTTCATTGCATGCTTGAAAATCTCAGTAAAGAAAAAAAAGGAAAAAGATTGTAATAGCTGCTGACTTCAATACTAATTTCATAGTTGAAAACAATGGCATGTCCAAATTCACTGACCTGATGAAAAACTTAGGCTTCAAAGTAAACTTTATGCAAACCCCTAGAGTAAATGCATAGTCAGTGACTTGTATTGATAATATTTTAACAGTCTATGTATTTGAAAATGTTTATAAATTTTGCACAGATTTAGAAATCTCTGACCATTTTGCATTATTCATTAAACTAACAAAAATAAAAAAAGAAATTTAAAGAAAAAAAGCCATATGAAAATGAACTTCAATGAACAAAATTCAATTATATTTAGTAATCAGTTACAGGAGGTTGAATGGTCTTACAACAGCTATATTTCAACTAGTGGTAACTTTGACAAATTTTTAAGTAATTTTCTTGAAATGTTTAATGAACTTTTCCCCTTAGAACCACATGCCATAAAATGACTAAGAAATTTAAATGGATAACTAAGATCAAGAATTTGTAGTGCCAGGAAGAGGCAACTCCACAATGAACTGGAATGTAATAAAAACAGATGTTTTACTGAGTATGTTCAGCATTATAAAGTTATATTTAAAGAAGTTATGTAGACAGCCAAACAAATGATTAACAGTAAGTTCATTGTACAACATAAGAGTAAAACAAAGGCAGGGTGGCCCTTTGTCAAACCAGAGTTGCACATTAGAGTTAGTAGTAATGAGATATCTAGTATTAAAGTAGATGATAGCCTTATTGCAAATCCAGCTCAGATATCAAAGTATTTAAATAAATTCTTCATAAACTTGGCAATGTCAGATGTTGATGTAGCAGAGTAAGAAAAAGATCCTCCAAGAATGGAACCAATAATAACTGAAGAGAATTCTTCATCAACATGACAAAAGTGCAACCCTTCTGCAAATTGCTGCAGATTTCAATACTGGGCCATCAACAAGTGTCAGCATGTGAACTGTTCAACGAAACATCACTGATATGGACTTTCAGAGTTGAAGGCCCACTCCTGTAACCTTGATGACTGCATGACACAAAGCGTTACACTTTGCCTGGGCCTGTCAACACTGGCATTGGACTGTTGATGAATGGAAACATGTTGCCTGGTTCGATGAGTCTCATTTATAATCTAGTGGATGGATGTGTATGGGTATGGAGACAACATCATGAATCCATGGACCCTCCATCTCAGCAGGGGACAGCTCAAGCTGGTGGAGTCTCTGTAATGGTGTGTTGCATAGGCAGTTGGAGTGTTACGGGATCCCTGATACATCTAGATATGACTCTGATATGTATGTAAGCATCCTGCCTGATCACCTGCATCGGTTCATGTCCATTGTGCATTCTGATGGTCTTTGACAATTTCAGCAGGACAATGCGACAACCCACATGTTCAGACTTGCTATAGAGTGGCTCCAGGAACACTCTTCTGAGTTTAGGTCACCAAACTCCCCAGACATGAACATTATTGAGCATATCTGGGATGCCTTGCAATGTGCTTTTCAGAAGAGATCACCATCCCCTCGTACTCTTACAGATTTATGGACAACCCTGCAGGATTCATGCTGTCAGTTCCCTCCAGCCCTGCTTCAGACATTAGTTGAGTCCATGCTTTTTCATGTTGTGGAACTTCTGTTTGGTTGTAGAGACCCTACATGATATTTGGCAAATGTGCCAGTTTCTTTGGCTCTTAAGTGTATATCCCTTATGAATCCACCAAGAAGCTGAGTATCTGACAGATTTAAAAAAAAGTCACAATATGGATGTGGAAAGTGATATATTATCATTAAAAAATAAAAAATCTGCTTGGAGGGATGAACCCACTCACTATAGTAATTGAAGCAGTATGTAACATAATAGCATCTCCCATAACTAAAATAATCAGTCAATATTTTGAACAGGGATGCTTTCCTGATATACCTGCAAATCAGGCCAAATATTTTATTGTAGCAAATGAAATTATTATAAGTAATCAATTTGGATTCCAACCAGTAAAAAGCACTATGGATGCAGTGAATAACTTTATTGAAAAGCTATGCAAATCGCTGGATCAGATGAGTAAAGTTGCAGGTATCTTTTGTGATCTTACAAAAGCATTTCACTCTGCGAACCGTGCTATGCTCATCTACAAATTAGGCAAATATGGGTTTAAGGGCAGCACTCTGAATTGGCTCACATCATACTCGCACAACAGAAATCGTAGGGTAGGTATCACTTCAAATGCTTGAGTTATTATTCTAAATGGAGTACAGTATCACGAGGTAAGCCTAAAGACTCCATTTTGGGATCAATCCTGTTCCTGTTCTATATAAATATAAATTCCTCATAAAAAATTCGAGACAATACTTCAGTTTTAATTCAAGATGATGATGCAGAAAAAATTCTGAGCTCCATGGAAAGCACACTGGTTACCTTATAAAACTGGTTCCAGTTAAATGGGTTGAAACTGAACATTACAAAAACCCATATGGTACATTTCAAAACAAAGCATTTCAAATGATTGGAACTTAAAATATAACATATCAATTAAGTTATGGAAGAAGTTGACACAATCAGATTCACAGGACTAAATGTGGACAAGAACTAAGGCTGGAATATACATACTGACTTTCAATCAAATGAACTGAGCAATTTTGCATTTGCAGTGTAAATGTGCAAATACTAATGAATTCCACTGACATGAGTACACAAAATATAATGCATCACAGCTATTCTGAATCTGTCATTAGATAGATATAATTTTCTGGGTAAGTTCAAATAGTGTATCTAGAATACTGAAACTGCAGAAGAAAATTATCAGATATGTGTGTACTGCACAGCAAACAGAATCTTGTCACCCATTATCTCAGAAACTACAAACCCTAACTGTTCCCTCCATATACATTTATGAAATTATAATGTTTCTATACAGCTGACAAAAATTATTTGAAGATATTTTAACTACACATACAACATGAGAAATAAAAATAATTTTATACTATCCACACACCAACTGAAATTATATCCAAGGGCTCCACAGTACATTGGGATGACCATATATAATAAGTTAATAGGTAAAAACATATTTAATATGAAACTAGGAATTCTAAAAGCAAGGCTACAGCAGATTTTGTGGCAGAAATGCTACTATTCAACAGATGAATTCATAGAGGATGAAATTATAATTTGAGTAAAGGTTAATTAAGTGTTAGATTTTATGGTATGTATGTATAACAAAGCTGTATTATTATGATGCTGTTTGTTAACATCAGCTGCTCTGCATTTATGGTAAAAATTTTACAACAATTTGGACGTTGTTCCTGTACCTGAATCAAATCATGTGGATCATGAACAGCATGAGACTAATACACCAGAATTTACAATTCACAGTTTACTAGTTTTCTTCTTTATTGGACAGACAAATGAGAGTAGTAATTTTAACTTTAATAGAAATTAAAATAATTATTACATAAGAGGAAAATCAAGATGGTGTTTTTGAAAATATTATTACTTATTAATCTTATCACTGGTATACAAACACAGAAATTGGAAATGTTGAAGTAATATTTTAAAACAGAATGAGTGATTTAAGGGAGTGCTTGCCTTGTCCAAATGAAAGTTTAATTTTAAAGTGATGTTCAGTGTTATGAGAAAACCAAGGTCTGATGTAAATGCAGATTAGGTGTTAACTACAAACATTACAAGCATACATTCCTCTGGAACTTGAGTGATGATGATATAATAATCTACATCAGCTGGGATGAAGTCTGGTACTTTAAAACTGACACATATACAATGTCTGAGCAGCACAAACATACATTTATGGAGTGTTGATTCATAAGACTGGACATGCATTAGTCATTATTGAATCAATAATGTATCCATTGTATAACAGTTCAAATACTGCACTGAATAAAGATTAGTCTTATAATCATAGTCTATTTTCAAATTACCTTCTCAGAATAAAACTGAAAAATCAACTGGTCGACTTCCAAATGAAGAAAACAAAACTCGACTAGAATTGTGTAAGTTTAATAGACAAAGCAAAATTTTTGATTGTCAATCAATTATTCTGAGTCAATTGTAAAAATGTGTGTGGTAATGGCTACCAAAGTATTTAAAAATTCTATAAGTAACTTATGAGATTACCTCAGGAAAGTTTGTATTACTCATTATTTATAAGATCTGTATGATAAATAGTCCAAGTTTCAATTGAAAGAATAATTACCCTAGAGGTGTAACAAATAAAGAATGGCATCCTCCTTAGTTCTGTAAATAAACAGTCAGGATGTTTTATGCCATACAAAGTGATCACTGCTGAGAAAAATGTCAAAGGATTGGTAGAGCAGTAGAAGATTTTTCAGGTTTTCTTCCATGTGTGGACTGAAACTTCTGATAAGTAAATAAAATTTTGTAAATTTTTCAAAGATGATGTTTCCTGTTAATACAACTAATTTACAAACTCACTTCCAAAAGCAAGTGAAAGTTCTATATTTCTGTTTAGTACAGATTGTTCAGTGTCAAACTAAATATTTGCTAAAGGCATAAGATAATTTGTTGAAGCATTTACTCAGCAAGAGAACACTGAATAACTTTTACAAGTCCCATTTAAGGTCTGCTCTCACAGCTACTTGGATTACAGCCACTAGTGTTTGTTACAATGGTGGTTTACATTTTTATATAAATTTGATAAGAAATGTCTTATTCTCTTTATGACTGCATCATTTATTAAATATTTTCATGCAGTGTTCTTTGCTCATATAAAAGTAACATATTACACTTTATTTAAACTCAGTTTCTCAAGTCAAGTTTTGAACTAGTAGTCTACATTGATACAGGATCTGAGAACAGCATGTACATCGAGTGATTAGACTGGTCTAGTCTCAGAATCACTTTCCATTTGGAGAAAGTGTCTGGGTTACTGTTTTTCTTTCAGGATCATCATTACCATCATAATCTGATTTACTGGCATTTTCATCACTTCAGTCACCATCTAGATTACCATCACTGCTATTATTTGCGCTAACACTGCTGAAATCCATAGATGAATCACTAATACACTCACAGCAACCTACATCCACCTTTATTCAAGTCCTACACCTAACAGTATATTTACCATGCATTCTTTATCTTCCCTATTCTTCCCAACATTCCAACCAGCCCCAATTCTATGGCAGTCGTTCCTGTCTTATTAACAAGTGCTATACACACCAATCATGTTCTTTCTGATTATCAAATGCCAATGCACACAACAACTTCACTTTCAACACTACTTGAACCAAAGCCACCATTAACACCATTCTCATCTCCACCAACTACATCTGCTGTACCAACAGAACCACATCAGACGAGAAACTCTCGATCACAGTCACTTGTATCCACAACAAACACTCCATGGGTATAAGGACCAGCATCTACTGTTGCTGGAGGACCCGCAAAATCATCACATCTGACAATTCTGCCTGTTGTAAGGGAAAATGTCCTTGTCATGGCCATAACAACTCCAATAGCTCACAATCTATGCATCAGCTATGCGCCATTGCATCCCAAATAAGTTACTTCATACAAAATACTAAGAAGAACAAAAAGTATATAAACAATATCATCCAACCTCCTGAAGAAAAGGCATCAACATAATCACTAGAGATTTTTTAATGGCATCAAGAACATCATCTCATTAAATTTAATCTTTGCACCAATGTAACCATGTCAAAATGAATCATCTCTTGTAATCAGAATGTACAGATTTTTAAAATATTGGACTTCATGTACATAACCTTGTATGGTGGAGAAGCTGCATTAATGCTTTTGTCATTCTGCCCACTATTGGGGAACTTATGCTACAGTAAAGGAAAAGACAACAGAATGTGGATCATTCACCTATTACCTAAACCTGCTAGAATAAATATCTAATCTTATAATTTTCATTGCCACACTCTCTGTATGTCCAGTTGGACAGTTGTCAAATTCACTGCGTCACCAGTAACTTTGTTTATCAATCATAGTCATCAGCCTTATGCCAGCATATCTCTACATGAGTCATCAGCACAATTATTATCAGGGACACTGTTTTCCTTCAGGTTTTACCACCTCTGAGCATATTAAAACTTGCTCCAGAATATAATGTCAATCCTTTAACTGCTATAGCATACATCATTAAAATCAAAGGAAAATCCAGGATGGAATGTAACAGTATTATGAAAAGGACAGTTGCTACTCGCCATATAGTGAAGATGCTGAACTGCAGATAGGCACAACAAAAAGACTGTCAGAAAGTGAGCCTTCAGCCAACAAGGCCTTCATCAGAAATAAACAACATATACTCACACAAATGCCGATCACACACATGACCACATTCTTAGGCTGCTGAGGCTAAACTATAGTTAACAGAGGGGTTACTCAGCCATGAACTGGTTGCAGAATCTCATAGGAACCCCATTGATCCCTGGAGCTCTGTTCAGTTTCAACAGTTTCAGCTCTCTCTCAGTGCCAGTGACACTAATATCTATTTCACACATATTGTGATATGCAATGTAAATAAAGGCACTACTCCTGTGGTTTCCTATGAAAACAGAGTTAAACATCTCTACTTTCACTTTACTGCTCTCAGTTTCAGTTCCCATCTCATCCATGATTGAGTGGACACTATACAAACAGAATTGCTTAGGATTCTGTGAAAGAAAATAGGATAGAATCCTGCTACAGAGGGTCATTGAAGGCTTTGTGTGTTGTTCTCCTCACTGCCAAGTGTGTTTCATTCAGCATCTCTCTGTCTATAGCCCTATGCTTTGTTTTATACCTACTATTCAGTAGTCCCTACTTCTTTAGCAGTTTCTTTACAATAAATACCATGGAGGATCTCTCCCATTGTCAGCTGTCTTACTAGGTACATATCTATCCAGTGCATGGTTGAGCATTCTTTTAAACTTGAACTGAAATTCCTCCACATTCCTGTCTTGAGCTAAAAGTTTCAAGTCCCTCATTGAAATATGACACTACTGCTTCTTTGTTTAGTTTGCTGAACATACATATCCTTCTACATGTTTTAGTTGCCCTTTGTGTTTTGGTATTCATTGTTGCTTTAACTGCCTCATGGGCACTGATACCAGTTGTGATGTGGATATCCTGAAGGAGGTCAAATCTGTTTGTTGCCATTAGATCTAATATATTTCCATCATGATTAGGGTTCTGAACTATCTGCTGTAGGTAGTTTCTAGAGAAGGTATTCAGTAATGTTTCACAGGATATCTTGTCACACCCACTACCTACAAAACTATAACTGTCCTAATTGATGGTTGGATGATTGAAGTCTCCTTCCATGTTTACAGTATGGTGAGAGAACTTATGTACAAGTGAACTGAGGTTTCCTGTAAAGTTTTCAGTGACATCAGGAGAAGAATCTGGTGATCAGTAGAAGGACCCTATTGTAATTTTATGCCTACTCTGGACACTGAGTCTTGCCCAAAATATCTCACATGCTGTTTCAATTTCTATCATTGTGGCTCTGGGTTTCTTGTCTACTGAAACAAATATGCTACCTCCATATCCCAGTTCCATATCTTTTTGGTATATGCTTAGACACACTTCAAAGGTTGTCATACTACTGTGGATGGATGACTTCTTAGAAATAATGGGTGACTGAAAAACTAAACTATCTCTATTCAAACAGGCCTCAGCAGTCCCAACTGTACCGTGTGACCACCATGCCATTCTCAGCCAAAAGGCGTCACTGGATGTGGATGTGGAGGGGCATATGGTGAGCACACTGCTCTCCTTGCCACTGACAGTTTTTGTGACTGGAGCCACTACTTCAGACAAGTAGCTCCTCAATTGGCCTCACAAGGGCTGAGAACACTCCTTATGATATAATAGAAACCCATGTGTCAGTGGGCAATGTCCCATTCTGAGACCTGTAAGTGCTACTTCTTCAGCTGGTCATGGATGGAAGGAGGTAAACCACAGTCACATAGAAGGTTCCACTGACCACAGTCTATTACTCCTCATTGCAACACATTGTTATGTGGTAACATCCTGTAGGAGGACTGAACAGTGAGCAGGAGGTGGAAGGGAGGACTCCATGGCAGCTGCATCAGTGATTTCATTTCCCTGGTTCCCAATGTGTCCTGGAATTCAGAAGAAAATTATTTCTTTTTTCTGCCTCTGCAAAAGAAAGAGAATGTTCTGGACATCTTGCACCATCCTATTCACTGGATACATCTGATCAATATCAAACTGATCAATATCAAAAAGCGTACTTTGGGAATCAGAGCAGATGTGGAATTTCTTGGCGCAATATCATCTCATCTGCTCTGGTGCCCTCAGGATAGCAAACTATTCATCATAGTAAACTGAAAACTGCTCTGAGAGCACTATCCTATGGCCAAAGTTAGGGAACATCATGAAGCAGCTATTAAAATCTTCCTTCCTACACCCATCTGAGTAAACCCTAATAAAATCCAGATGACATTTTAAAATTTGGTAAAATTTCATATTAAAAATATAATACAAGATACAATTCTTCCCATACCCACAGCAATCAAAAAGTAACCTGGGTCTCTTTAGTACCCATGGGGATTCCTACTCCACACCTGACTTCAAAGCTTAATGCCGTGCAACAGCAATAACTCAAAGTCCTCTCTCAGATGGATCCCAAATAGTCTCATTGGTCATGGATGGTTACAGAACTGTAATTCCAGTGATGGCTGAGAAATGAAGGTGGAGGCAGGTGTGTTTGGCCTACAATGAGGAGATGATGTCTAATACACTGTGGAGGCACACTATCTTCTGCACACAAGCTAGAAACTGCACTTGTTCAGTCATTCCTTATTGACAGCCTAATACTCCCATGGTGAACTGCATCTGGGATTTTGAAGTATGAAGGCCTTGCTGATCCATAAATCCAGCATCCATATTCAAGCCAGGGCTGTATGATGACTATAAAATTGGAGCAGGTATGCCATGTCTGCTCTCCAAGATCTATGACTCATGCATGAAATGTACCAATGATAAGTATGACAGGAAGTGTTGATCTCAGATTTCAGGCTGCAACATTAATTACAGGATTATCTAAATTTTGTAACATTCTTATTTCATTTATCTAATCATTTTAAAGCTCAATTTATAATACTGTCATTAATTTCATTATGTCCCAGTTCTGATTTGAATGTTGTATTGTATTGTATTGTATTTTAATTGGGGACCTAGAAACGATGGAGAGGCTCCGTCCCCACCACAGCCACAGTGGTCCACAACCCCACGACAACTACTGCAGTCCACTTCACCCCTCCATCACCCCACACCGAACCCAGGGTTATTGTGTGGTTCGGCCCCCGGTGGACCCCCCAGGGAACATCTCACACCAAACGAGTGTAACCCCTATGTTTGCGTGGTAGAGTAATGGTGGTGTACGTGTACCTGGAGAACTTGTTTGCGCAGCAATCGCTGACATGGTGTAACTGAGGCGGAATAAGGGGAACCAGTCCACATTCACCGAGGCAGATGGAAAACCACCTAAAAACCATCCACAGCCTGGCCGGTTCACCAGACCTCAACACAAATCCGGTGGGAGGATTTGTGCCGGGGACCAGGTGCTCCTTCCCTCCCGGAAAGTCATCCGTTAGACCACACAGCCAACTGGGTGGGCCGATTTGAATGTTACTAGTATATACTTGAACATAAAATACAAACAGTTCTCATTTTGTAATTCCAGAATACCTTTCACAACAAGTGTAACTAGCTTTTCATTAGCATTGATATAACAAACATATGTATATGTTAGGAATATTTTCCAACTAATAATCTTCATGATATAAGCAACTTTATAAAAAAACATTGTTGATGAACTGATTTCACTAATTTCAATACGAAAAGCTAAAAATCATGGAGAACTTTATATTGCAATGTGAGGGGAATGAATTAATACATAATTCCATTATGCCAGCAAGTTTTTAATTGTAATCCATAAATTTTCCATTTGTAATAATGGATGATGTAAACAGTGATTGTTAAAATAATATATGAGCAGTGCTGAATCAGTCATCTGGGTCTCTGTTTTCAAACTATTCTTGTGTGCCACTTTTGTGACTGTTCTGTAATTTTATTATGCGATAAACATGTAATTCTGCAAGAGAAACATTGTGTCAACCTAAATTTCTTGAAATTTCTCTTGGCACTACCACATCATTAGCTACACAGTCAAGAACCCAGCAAATTGCTGCAAATTTTTGTGTATCAGATAATCACAAATTCTTTTTGCAGCCTGCACAGCATCAAAGATCACCAAGAAACAAATATGAGTATTTGTTATTAACTATTATGCCCAGTTGCAGCTCACGCTTTTGAAAAAAATTTAAAACCTTGAGTCATTTAATTTCAGTCCCTTAAGGCATTGCAGCCACAATATTCTCTCATCAGATGTTTCTCCCTTTCCTTAAAAGTGAGAATGGTACATTAAATTTTTAAAAGAGATAACTTAAAAGGAGAGTGAGAATGATTAAAATGAACATAAACATTTTTCCTCAAAGAGAAATTGAAGCCTGTGGTGTTTGCCCATTCCTCTAACCACCTAATAATCAAATACATCAACAAAAATAATCATGCAATGTAACTAGACAGATAAAAAATCTACTTACCAAGCGGTGGCAGGAGAACAAACATATAAAAGGTGTTACATAAGCAAGTTTTTGTTGGAGTTAGTGGCTCCTTCTTCTGGCAGAATAGCTCAAGGGGAAGGAAGACAGGTGAAGGAAAAGGACTGGTGAGGTTTATGAAAAGGTGTAGAGTTCAGAAAATTTACCCAGAACCTCGGTCAAGGGATATTTACTGGACAGGATAAGAAGGAAAGACAGATTGTTGGGAACTGCACTGGGCAAGATTTGAAAGCCTGAGAGCTTAAAGCTGGAAAATAGGCTAATATGCAGGACAGAGATTACTATTAAAACATCATGCATGTGTTAATAAGAAACCTCACCAGTATATGTAACACCTTCAATAACAATATTGTGAAGAGGGTAGTTGCTGCTCACCATACACATGGCCACAGTCTCTGGCTAGCCTCAGCAGTCAGAGACAGTGGTCGTGTGTGTGTGTGTGTGTGTGTGTGTGTGTGTGTGTGTGTGTGTGTGTGTGTGAAGGCCTTGTTGGAAGAAAGCTCACTTTCTGACAGTCTTTATTGTGCCTATCTGCAGATCAGCATCTCCACTATATGAGGAGTAGCAACTATCCTCTTGATAATATTATTACATTCCATCCATAGTGTAATACTTTTTATATGCATTTTCTCCTGCTGTCACTTGCTGAGAAAATTTTTTACCTATCCAATTACATTATGTGATCATCAAATGCAAATGCCAAGTAGCTGTTGCAGGGTTTAAGGATGAAAAGTCCACAAACAACAAACACTGTATGGGACTCCTCACCATGGACCTAGTACTATTTATGATGATGATAAAAGCCATTACACTTAGAACACTCCCTTGAGGGAGGTCATTCCCCTGCTTCAAATGGTTAGACAGGATACTGTTAACCCTGTATCTAAAATACCTTTCTGAGAAAGAGGACTGTATGAAATTGGGGAGATGTCAAGAGAAACCTTACTTGTAGAGCTGCAAGAAAATATTAGGCCTTTTCCAAACTGAAGAACATGCCAACAAGATGTTGCTTAGATAAGAAAACTTGTTGAACTGCTTGTTCTGGCAGGATCAGGTTATCTTGTGTGGTGGGACACCACCTGAACTTGCACTGGAAGTGTCTTGAGAACCCCTGTAAGGGGCCAGCTGAACATACACTCCCGTGAATTTCCTAAGCGGCTAGTGAGACTGATGTGATGATAACCACTGGGACTAGTATGATCCTCCCCAGTTCTAAAATTTGGATTAAAATGGCTTCTTTGTACATGGTGTGAAATACTCATGACACCCAAATTTCATTAAAAATCTGAGGGAGGATCTTCTTTGACTGCTAGATCAAATACTTTAACTGATTCATTCTGAAATTTAGAAAATATTTTACTAACGTGACAATTTGCAAAGAGAAAATACCATATGCTAAAGACACTGATCAGTGGGAACAAGCCTTATTAATCAAATAACTGAAGCTATAGTACTTGAAAACAGCCACATTTTGTTGTTCATGGTGGATCGATAATTCTTATCAAATCCTCCCAAGGATAACATAGTTAGCCTTTTGTTCTGGCTGTTCATATTAGGGCTTTGTCCTCTCCATACAGCCCACTTTAGCACCCTCATCATTCACAAGATCACAATTATGGGATATTCTTCTTTGTCATAAAAAACTGTAGGATACTGCCCAGCTGCTAATTTGTCTTTCAACATTTTGTGTACACCAAAGAAACTTTTAGAATCTCTATTATATTGTAGCAGCACTTCGTCCTCATTTTCTTAAGAATCTGAATCTGATGAGTCAGAAACAATTGTGCATGATCTTCTCCTTTTCCTTTTGATTTTATCATGAGCTACATCTCAGCTGTGACAATGCTGGACTATGTCTCACAGTGTAATACTTTACCCTTCAGGTACATGAGTTTTCCTTGTGCATTTTCTTTTTGATGTGCCACTGAATACTCTTTCCCATTTCTCATCCAGTGACTTCAAAATTGCCTCTCCCACAACGGAAATGCCAATAGTATAAATTCTGACAGTCAGAATGTGAGTTCAGTTTTGACAATGGGATAAATGCTATATTTCTGAGAACCAGATTTCAAATTCTCAGTATAATTTTCTTTAGGTGCCAATAACAGCTTAAAAGCATAGCAGGAAACACATCTTCTAAAAGAACTCAGTGGAAATCACTGTCGCATGAATCTTTTCACAACCCGAAAATTTTCCTCTGTACCTTCTTCATTGGAGAAAAGAAATATGCCAGGTTAATATTTTTGATACTGGTAAATAATGTAAGCTAGGAAATACAAGAGAGTTAAACTAGTCTTCAAACAATACACTACTGAACAATTCAGTTTTGTATGATTATACTGTGCCTCTTGATGTCCATTTTCCACCCAAGTACTCCAAAAATGTCCAGTTTTGTAGACAGCACATGGACAGAGTATTTCACCAGCTGCATTGCCAGAAAACGTTATAGAGGTTGCAACTTTGCTACAGTTGCACACAGTTTCACCAGCATTGCTGTCCATATTGATTGCACACCCTATTGAAAACCATGTCCTACTGTTTGTAATGTCTGTCAGACCATCATAAATCATGGTGACTACAGTGTAATTATTGTCTTTGAATAAAAGTGTTATTTCTGTACAGCTCATAGCATATGTTTTCTTCAGTTACCTTCTTTACTATATTGTTGCAGTTCTTTCTATGGATGAACCAAGTCTCACTGAGCTATGTTACCTGGCAGTGACATAACATGTGAAAGTTACCTCCATCCTCGAGTTCTGCACAACAGTGTATTTTGTGTCCCTTTTACATAACACTTTATTGACATCTGGGTTGTCAGTCAAGTTAGTCTCATAAAAATTCCACATGTTGCTAAGAGGTAATTTTTTCACCATAGTTTTTAAGCATGTCAAATATTTGTTCCCATCATTATCATCTCATATTTTTTCTAATTTTTGTAATGTTTCTACTAATTCTAGAAATAAGTCAACTACGTATTTTCAAAAATGGTTTACACTATTCATAAATTGGTAAATCATTTTGAAATTGTTTAATAGCAGCACTTTTTCTATCAGTAATTCGAAAGTCAAATTCAGTAGGTCTAATTGCGAAAGAACACTCACTTAGCTTTTTCAAGTAAGGGATGAAATTTTGTTCCTTTGCTTCATGAAATACACAGTGTTTTAGATACAGTCTTTTTGAATTAAACTTGATTGTACGGCATGGAACTGAGTATGCAGCAGTACCTTTTCATTCTGAAAGTTCATCTGGCCTTATCAGTTCAAGTCTTCTGTCAGAATTTCTGATTCATAACTGTCACAGTTTTTTTGTACTGTTAAAATATTTTGAAATATACACTATCTGGAACAAAAAATTAGTGGAATATTATTAACTATGAGACACAGATTTATGCAAAATCACTTTAACTTCAACAGTCATCAGGATTACTTCAGTCTGGTAAAGTATCCCCACATATTGCAAAAATGTGCACAGCTTTACAGAGTTGTTAAACATATATAAATTGTATTCCATACTAACAACCATTTCTGACCTTATTACCAAATACTGATATAACACAAAATTATGCACAACTTATTTTCAGCTTAACTGATGTGAACCTTCTAGATGGAAGTTATTGGTAAGTATCAATTGCTAAAATATATACAATGAACATTGAGTCTTGTGCTACCAATATAATGTTATTTTGTGGAACTCTCAGCCTTCTAGATTTATCTTGGCACATTATGAATGCGTGATGTCATGTTTAATCCATGCTAATTATGTGATTTTCTTGGGGAAAAATATTTAAAAGTTTTTCCAATCAGTGGGTCAGAGTTACTTGGAAGTAAACCTGGATTATGGCACTTTTAATGTCAAACAACATAAATGGAAAAATGGGCAAACCAACACTTTGCTATAAATTTAATTTACTAGATAATTTCACTTTCTGCTGTAATTAATGAATGTTCATCAAACATACAAATGTCATGTGCACTAAACATTGACACAGTATGTGTAGTACATTTCTACAGATATCACTTTAGTACAAAATACTCTCTTAGTTCGTATTGAAAACTGGTAGTGCCTCCACATTTTTAAACTGCTTGGTTGTCTATGGTATAATAAACACTCAGATTTAATAGCATCTTTATCAGCCAGTTTTAGTCAGGCACTGTTGTTTGATAAACATTCTTAACTATTATGCTGTGCAAGTTTGGTTCACATAAAGAAATAACACTCTGAACACCACTTAAATGAATAATGCTGTATTATAAGTACCACATTTACACAATTCAACTGCACTGTTCAATAGTAAACAAAAGACTGCCGAACTCCTTGGTATGGGATGAAGATAGTACAGATATGGGTATATCACTTTACTTGATACACCGATCTGTCACAGAGGTTTGGTGCCAGCATTCGACCAACCCATTACTTTGTGACTGATAAGCTGGCATACAAAATCGCTTGGCACTACATAGAATGCACAAGTGGTCAAAGAGGAAAGATTTGAACTGGTGGCCCTGATCCGTGGTGATAGATGAAGAGCAGCCAAAATGGAGAGCCAGCAGATAAGGAATGCTTGAGCCACATATCTGCTGAGATATTATTCAGAGCAACCACCTCTACCCACCTTGTTATATGGTCAATGACCAAAAGAATGTAGTGGTGGCTGTTAGAGCGGGGTAGGAGGCCGACGAGGTCTATATGTACGTGTTGAAAACATCCCTTCAGCATCCCAAAGTGTCCAAGAGGTGGCAGAGAGTGCCGACCAACTATAGCTTGCTGGCATGATATGTATACTGGAGCCCACTCATAGTGATCCTTCTTAATATTCGGTCAGATGAAATGTTCAGTGATGACCCTAGCTGTCGGTCTGATGCTCAGGTGAGCTAGTCCATGTAGTGAAGAAAAGACAACCTGGTGATGGGGAATAGATACACAGAAAGGGCATGGTCAGATGCGCAGGGAGGTGGAGCTGTTTGTAGTTAGTAACTACACCTCAGAATCTGTAGTTTGTAATCGCACGAGTTCTGCCGGGTCGAAGAGGCTTGTAATAGATGAAACTGTGACATGTAGTCTGCTACAATGTTATCGGCACCTTTTAATAAACTGGATGTCTGTCATATATTGGCTGATGAAATCCATATGCCGAAAGCAGTGAGGAGGGAGATCACTGGCAAGATTACGTAGTGCGTCTATGAGGGGATAGAGGTCTGTGTAAATAGTGACATCACATGCCTCAATATCCTCTAGAAAATAGCCTATATCTTCATAGATGGTAATAAGTTCCCTGTTGGCTTCATAGATAGCAAGAAGTTCCCTATCAAAGGCGGACCATTTAAGCTGAGAAGCAGACAGTTTTTTTTGGAAAAGAAGCACAGCACTGTATGTTCCTGCAGCACAGTGCCGATTGCAGTATCGCTAGTGTCACTAGTAATTGAAATTAGGGCGTCAGCACTGGGATGGGCTAGCATGACTGCATTAGCTGGATCTGATTTCAGGTCATTAATGGCTCGAGTCATGTCTTGGGACCACGTGACTGCGATTGCCTGAGGTATGCTTGCATTGTATGGCGTCAGTTAGGGGCGCCTGAAGAGAGGCAGCATGAGGAATGTGGTGCCTGAAAAAAATTGATCATGCCCAAGAAATGCACGAGATCACAAAAAGTGGTGGGCAGTGGTAAGCTCATAATGTGAGTGATGATAAGGTCGAGGGGGGGGGGGGGGGGGGTGATTATACCATTAGTGTTTGCAGTGTGGCCTAGGAAAGTAACTTATGTCAGAAGCAGCTGTGATTTGTCATAATTTATCTCTATGCTGTTATCTGAGAGTATGAAGAGTACCTGGGAAAGGTGGAAAGGTGCTGTTCATGTTCTTCAGTGGAGGTGGAAAAAATTAAAATGTCATTGAGATAAGTGTAATGAAATAGAAACTGGAGAAATAAAGAGTCCGCAAAACGTTGCCATGTCTGAGCTACATTTTTGAGTCTGTAAGGTATAAAGCAATATTTGAACAAGCCAAAGGGAATTATAATAGCAGTTTTATGAATGTCATCTTTGTGCATTGGAATCTGATGATATCCCTTATGATAGCAAATGACACTGAAATGCTGAGCACCATGTAATTACAATCTTGAATGTGGGGGATGTGGTAATTGTCTAAAATGGTGTGAACATTGAGCCTACAATAATCCCTGCAAATTCTGAAAGTTGAGTTTTTTTTGGGGATGAGATGAATAGGTTATGACCAATTGTTGGTGGAATGATGTACTATCCTTAAGCTTAACAATTCCTGATTGCACTTTTTCGCAGCGTGAAGTTTCTTAGCCAACAGGCAGCATGCTTTCATGTGGACAGGAGGTCCTTCAGTGGTATGTGGCCTGTATTTGTATTTGTATTTCTTTATTGGTCCTGTAAATCGTGTTTAGGTACATATTTTGCACAAACGATGTAGGACAAGTCAGGTTTGGTACAGTATATACAACATCATACACATTGTTATTTTGAAAGGATAAATAATTTAAAATTATTCAATACATGTTGAATATTGATGACAAATTTAATATAATTAAACAAAATGACAGACTTATTAAGACTATTTGAGCAGTTACACTACACTTTTCTGGTACTCTAAAAACTCGGAAACAGAATAGAAGCAGTGGTCAAGCAAGTACTCTTTCAGTTTCACTTTAAACTTTTGTAAATTTTGCATCTATTTCAAATAGGATGGCATGTGATTGTACAGCATTATGCCAGTATGATACACTCCTCCCTTACAAATGTTTGTACTTACTGTATTGACATGCAAGTAATGCTTCTGCCTAGTATCATGAGGGTGATTATCACAGTTATACTTTAAGATATTTCCATCTTTTAAAATACTTCCTTATGTGAAATTTAATATTTCATACATATATAAGCAAGGAAGAGGCAGTATATTCAGATTTTTAAATATTGGTCTACAGGAGTCTCTGTACTTAGCATGGTTTATTATTCTAACAATGTTTTTCTGTAGCTTAAATATTTTGTTTGTACCTACGGAGTTCCCCCAAAAGATAATGCCGTACATCAGCAGTGACTGAATACTGCCATGGTACATTGTGATCACAGATGAATGGCTTGTATTTTGTGCGAGTATTCTTACTGCGTACGTAAGTGTGTTTAGCTTTTTATTTACATTGATAAAGTTGTGTCTCCCATTTTAGGTTTTGCTGAATATGTATACCTAAAAATTTTGTGTCGCTCACCGATGAGACAGCTTTTCCATCAATTTTAAAAATTGTTCTTGCAGGATGTAGTTTCTGTGAATTGTGGAAATTGACTGTCACTGTTTTTTCATGATTTATTATTAGCTTGTTTGTTCTGAACCGTTGTGTCAAGTTTTGTATTATACCTGTAGCTGTTTTTTGTAGGCTTTCCTCATCACGTGATTTGATTATGATATTTGTGTCATCTGCAAAAAGTACTGTTGTCCCTTTAGTTATTTTTTCTGACAAATCATTAACATAAGGAATGAAAAGAATTGGCCCAAGGACTGACCCTTGAGGAACTCAATATGTAATGTTTTGTGCATTCTGTTACAAGTACTGTTTGTGATAACCTTAATAGATGCCTCCAACGGAAAAGGAGCCATACAACCAGTAGCCACTCTGGGACAGGGGAAAACATCACACCCAACACTGTTAAAGAAGAAGGACTCATCTGAAGTGTAGGTGGCAAAGGCTATGAAGAATTCCTCCTGTTGAGTGCAGCGTGGGTGCGTTGGCATCAGCTGTGGGTGTGGAGGCTGGATCAGCTGCCGTATGGAGCGATGACTCAGCGGGGGTGTGTGGTCCATGTCAGTGGTGGATGCAGTGGTGCAGGCTTGTACAGGCTAGGCACGAGCAGTAGAGGTATCTGCATAGCTTGTTGGCTCAACTGTTGCAAAGTGGTCGTTGTCTGCCTCAGCTGCCAAATGTGTCATTGAAGTGCTCTGTTGTGGAGGAAGAAGTTGGCTTGCCATGTGAGCGAGATGCCAGTTCGATATGAGGCTTCTCAGCGATGGCCGTCACTGTAGTTGAGGGATTTGGCTGCACAACATGTACAGTAGTAATGAGTGTCCTTGATGTGAATGCAGCAATGTTTGCCTGTGCATGTACCAGATCCACTGATGTGTTGCTGAGTGCTTGCAGCGACACATTTGCCACATATAGGACTGCAATGTTGTGTCACTGGTTGAGCAGTTTACCAAGTCAGAAGTGAGACACATGAGTTCAGCTAACTGTGGCAGAGAGGCAGAAGTTGCCACTTTTGAATGTGTAGATGTTGCAACAAAGGAGCCCTCGGTGGGTTAGTCAGAGGAATGTTGTAACAACATGACTGTCAAAAGGTCTGGAGAGAGTCTATAGTGTCACAGAAAGTCTATTCCTAGCACAGGTTCATTGATGGCAGCCAGATTAATTGCCCAATCAAAACAAAGTGCTGGTTTAAATTTAAGTTGAAGATGAGTAGAGCCATAGACCATGACCGATGAGTTGTTAGCTGCTTGCGGAGTCATGGTGGAAGGTGTCAATGGCGTAGCAGACAATGCCAGGATATAACAATAGTATCTGCAGTGGTGTCAAGCAGGAAGAGCATGCCACTGATGAGGTCACTAACGTACAATCTGCCTTGATGTACTTGTTTATTTTGTTCTGACTGGTGCTAATGCTCTGTATAATGCCTGTGAGATGATTAGCCAATTCATCCCACAGTGCAAGGTTTGGTCCCATGAGCAAGGTGGGCAGCACTTCGGATCCCTGTCCCTGTGGTTGACATAATACCAATGATACCAACACAGAGGATAAATGAAGTTCAGCTGCTAACAGGGGGTGACATCTGTCATTGCGGTGGTGGACCCGCTTGAGGCCGTCCGGGAGACCAGGTGAGTGTGAGTGTTGGGGGCAACACGCTTGCTATGCCACCACAAGGTAGTACCTCAATCGAAGTTGTTGACTGGCACAACTTCTCATGGCTGTACTATTAACCATGTGCTGAAGTATTTACAGGATTGCCAATCATTAGCAGTGTTGATGAATTTGGCACAGAGATGAGCTGATTATGTCTTAAGATTTTTTAGGCATCATCTGCCAGCCATAAATCTTTTTCTAACAGGTCAGTAGCATAAGGGTTGTAGTCAGAGGGCTGACAGTATTCTAACTATCCAGAGCAACCACAGTGCTTAATCTGATAGAAATGAAGTGTGTATTAATGCTCTAATCTTCCACCAAAGTTGAGACAGTGTGAGTTCACTGAGCAATACTTGATGCATTATGTGATGAATTGCCTCTTGAGCAATACTTGAGAATTGTTACAGAATTGTGGATTTTGCATGTTTATAGCAGTCTCTCCTCAGTGCAGCAAGGATGACATTTTGGACATCAAAACTGTATGATCCTGTAGAGCTATAAGCAATGTGGTGAACCATGCCATGAATGTTCAGAATGATATCCATTAGAGAAAACCATGTCTTTGCACTACCCTTAGTAAGTGATGGCAGTTGTGGTATATATACCAAGAAAGATGGCAGAACAGTTGGAGCAAACACTGACAAGGGCATTAACACTGTAGAGGCTGGTGTCTTATCTGGACACTCAACTTTGTACTGTCCTTGAGGTACATGCATATAAACTGGTGCAGCAGGCCTGGTAGTAAACACAACCAGTATGGTATAAACAGCTGTGGTTGTCAAAAATTCAGAATGCATGACTTAGTGCACTGTGCATTGTTTACAGGTTCAGCTGCACTAAAAACACTCAATGCAGAAGGACTGGACAAGGTGGAAACACTGAAAGTCACATTGTTCACTGGTAAAAGTTCACTGTTCATGCACTGCTGCTGTTGCACTGGGTTGAACATTTGTGGAAATCAGACATGGTTATGTGTATATGTCGGCAATATGGCATCATGGGGGAAAGCCAGTGGCCTGATTTGTAGATTAGGTTTAGCATTACAGAATGTTCATCCACAGAAAAGCCACTCAATGGAGTGACATGATGTGTAAACTGTCCTGGGAAATGTCAATGAGGCACAGAAACCAGTGCAGTAAAGTTCATTGTCTGCACTGTTTGTTGAGTAAGTTGTACTGGCAATGAAGCAAACTGTTCACAGTTTTCTAATTTCGCATGCTTCAAAGCACCAGGTTGTTAAATTGGAATGGGAGAAATGAGCACAGGCAATGATGTGGTGAATGAAGTCAATTGCTGTGTAGTAGCGTTGTTGTTGTCATCAGCCACATTGTCCTGTGTTACTTTGTACATGAAAATTGCCCAAATTTTGGAAGTTCACCAAAAAACATGTAACACAGGGCCACCAGTGTGGGTGCAAGTTGGTTTTCATAGTGAGAATGTCCCAGACACCACTTAAATGAATAATGTTTTATTATAAGTAACACATTTACACAATTCAACCACACAGTTCAACAGTAAACAAGAGACTGTCTGATCCCTCAGTACAGGACAAAGATCTAAGTACAGATATTTCACCTTACTTGATACATTGGTCTACCACACCATAATTGTGCAGTTCTACGTTTAGCACTCATGAACAGTTTACTTAGTTGGTTAGTTTCAAGGTTCATGGATCATTTACTATTTATTACCAAGCCTGTGTCATTCACCAGTGATGGTTGGATAGACTGCATCAAAAATTACAAAATTGATCTATCACAATCCAAATAACTCATAACATAACATAAAAATGAACAGATTAGGCATTTAACTACAGCATGAACCTACCTAGGGGCCAGAGCTGCATTTCCATATTATGATTAATCATAATGATATGCAACAAGTCATTTTAGATTCATGTTACATACCATATATAAATATTGCCACATGCTGACCATTTACAAAGATTTTTTTTTTTTTTTTCAAATACAGATGTGAGTTAGAAATTCCTACCCAGCACCTTTCACAGACCAACAAAATAGAAATTGTTCTATGGAACAGAAACAGTTGTCAAGAAGAAACTTTTTCACTTTGTCTTCAAAGTTTACTGTGCTGTCTGTCAGATATTTTATACCACTGGGTAATGTATCAAGAATTTTTCTTGGAGCATTATTTATCCCTTTTCGAGCTAAGAGAACCTTAATGTGGAATAATGAATATCATTTTTCTTATGGTATCGTAATTACATACATCATTGTTCCTTTTGAGCTGCAGTGAATTTTCTACAGCAAACCTCATCAGAGAATAAATATACTGTGAAGCAGTAGTCAATATGCATAAATGTTTAAACAGATGTCTGCAAGATGATTGTGGGCAAGTTCCATATATTATTCTTATAGCACATTTTTGAGTAATTAAGACTTTCTTTCTTGAAGAGTTAGTTAGTTTCATGTTCCATGGGTCATTTGCATGGTAAATTGTAATGATATTATATGAGTCATTCTGTATTTGCATCACAAATTAATTTGTAAATATGGCTATATGCTGAACATTTATACTTTTTTTTAGTGTGCAGGGGTGACTTAGTAGTTCCTACCAATCACTTTTTAAACTTTACAGTAATAGACATTCTTCTAGGGAATAGGGAATAGAAGGAGTTTTCAAGAAGAAACTTTATTTTGTTTTCAAATTTTACTTTGATGTCTGTCAGACATTTTATATCACTGGGTCAGGGACCAAAAATTATAGTTGCAGGACCCCTTTCGGTGAAGACTACTTTAATAAGCAGTAACGAATGTCATTTTGTCCTCTCATATTGTAATTATGTACATCACTGTTACTTTGGAACTGCAGTTGATTATTTACAGCCGCTCGGAGTTGCCGCGTGGTTAGAGGTACCATGTCACTGCGGTGTGGCCCCTCCCATTGGAGGTTCGAGTCCTCCCTCGGGCATGGGTGTGTGTGTGTGTGTGTTGTTCTTAGCATAAGTTACTTTAAGTAGTGTGTAAGTCTAGGGTCTGATGACCTCAGCAGTTTGGTCCCTTAGAAATTCACACACATTTGAACATTTTGATTATTTATAAGAAACTTCATGAGAGAATAAATATACTGTGCAGCAGTAGTCAAAATGCCCAACTCCTTTAACAGGTGTCTACAAGATGATCAAGAGTGAGCACAAGATATTATCCTTAGAGTAAGTTTTTAAGAAAAGAACAGTTTCCTTCTCAAAGATGAGTTGCCCCAGAATGTTATTCTACAAGACATTACTGAATGAAAATTGCAAAATACATTGGCTTATGGATTTGTCTCTCTCCAAGACTTGCATTGATTCAAAATGCAAATCTGTCTGAACTAATTTGTTTTAGGAGTTCCAAAATGTGCTTTTTCCAGTTTAAATTCACATCAATATGGACACATATAGGTTTTTAAAGTTTCTGCCCTATTTATTATTTTCTCACCAGGCATTACACTTCTCATTGCTGTGGTACCCCTAGCTGTAGGGAACTGAATATGTTGTGTCTTTTTAAAATTGAGAGTGAGAATATTCACATAAAACAAGTCAATGACACTTTTAAGAACACTGTTACCATCCCTTCTCTTGTTGTATATATCCTTGGATTGATTATAATACCAGTGTCATCCACATAAAGAACTAATTCAGCTTTAGTTCATTTACATGTATGCATTTCCAAGCTTGAGCCTTGGAGAACCCCACATACGATTTCTTTCCAATCAGAATAATGTTCCCAGGACATGGCATTTTCAGTAGAGCAACTCGTCTGACATCCAAACTGTGATTTTCTGAGGATATTATTGTTATTCAAGTGAGATACCATTCTAGAATATGTCATCTCCTCAAAAAATTTTCAAAATGATGTCAGCACTGAAACAGGTCAGTTGTTACTGACATCCCTCCTATCAATTTTCAAGAAGTGTTAAGCAATGGCATGTTTCAATCTCTCTGGAAAAATGCCTTGAGGTAGTGACACATTACATATTTCATATAAGACAGAGCTTACAGTATGGGGGCAGATCTTAAGTACTCTATTGGAAACACCAACAAAACCAGATGAGGGAATATATAATTTTCGTGAGGATGTATTCAGAGGATTAAATTTTATGAGAGTTTCTTTCTCCATATACTGCTGTGGTTTTTCTCTTGCACTGTTTGCCTCTGTGCTTTCTACTATATTTAAGAAATGATAATTAAATATATCTGCTACCTGTGCCCTTCCAACAGATTACTAGTGATGTTATCCTCGTCTGTGCCTGCTTTTCCTGTCATTATACTCCATATAGCCTTAAGTATGATTTGTGACATTATGTGAATGTTCCTTGACTTTTTTTAATAACGTTTCTTAGGATTTTTGAATAGTTATTGTGCTGTGCAAATATTGCAGGATCTCTACTTGATCTTGCAAACAGATGGATTCCCCTTTTCTTTTCACAAGATATCTTAATCAATCTAGTGATCCATGGACTTTTACATGGCTGTTTAATGTCCTTGCTGGTTGGCTTATGTGGAAAGCTATTTTGAAATAATGATATGAATTTATCATGGCCTAGATTAAATTTTATGTTAGTATTTGGTCCATTATAAATTTTGTCCCAAGTCATATCTTGTAAACTATTCTTGAAAACATTGTCCTGAAGTCATTAATTATTGTAAATGATTTCCACTGAGGAGTGCCAGTAATGTAAGGCATCATCTTATTTATCCTAAATAATTGAGCATCATGATCAGAAAGAGCATTTGTCACTGGGTAAGAAATTATTTCCTTACTTTGAATTTCACAAGAGAAAACATTATCATTTTTCTTACTGCCTTTATCCACACATGTTGGAAAGTTAATAACTGAGATCAAAGTTTAGGATTCAAATAAGGTTTCCACAACATTTTCCCTATCAGAAGTCCTTAGGAAATCTGTAGTGAAGTAACCACAGACAATTAACTGTTTGCCACTGTATCACAGACAGCATTGTAAGGAATCCAGATTCCTTATAACCCGTTCAAAATTTCCCAGTCAGAATCTACATACAGCTATAATTAAAAATGAACTATTTTTAGTATTAATTTACAAGTACACACTTCCATGTACTAATCACTACAAAATCTATTTGTCCAAACCTTTTTGAACTTATGTTCTGTCTTAATGTATGTAACAACTCCTCTTCCCATATAAGTTCTGTGTAAGTAAAATCCTATGGTGTAATATTTTATAACTTATCTAACCCTGTGGTTATGTGATGCTCAGATAGGGCAGGATGTCCATCTTTAGAGAGATCTCTAAATTTTCCAAACGGACAATAAACCAACTCTTCTACCTTTTTACTCAGTTTTCTAATTATTTGATGAAATTGCTTTTCTGTGCATTTTTAGGCATTTTGTTGACTCTCCTGTTATTGTGACTTCTTACAAAAAGAGGTTGCCTGAATACTGATACTATCCTAAAAAATGTACCTCTCTGACACCAGTAACCACAGGGATCTTGCTTTGTGTGATGGCAACTGCCTGCAAGTTTTCTGTGAAAAGCTTAGCCAACCTATTTTTCCCTCTGCTATTCAGGTGTTGGCCATATATAGTGTATCTCCATCTCTTTTCTTCCCCAGGAAACAAATATATATTCATGTATAGTCTCTCTCAATATCAAATTAATAATTTTATCCTGCATACATCATTCTTGTATCTCTGTCACAGTATGTAAACATGTTATAAAATCCTACACCATACAGATAAACCATTCCATATATCATTAGGTGGATATAAAATGTAGACTGGCAATGGCAATGAAAGCGTTTCTGAAGAAGAGAAATTTGTTAACATCGAGTATAGATTTAAGAGTCAGGAAGTCGTTTCTGAAAGTATTTGTATGGAGTGTAGCCATGTATGGAAGTGAAATGTGGATGATAAATAGTTGAGACAAGAAGAGAATAGAAGCTTTCGAAATGTGGTGCTACAGAAGAATGCTCAAGATTAGATGGGTAGATCACGTAACTAATGAGGAGGTATTGAATAGAATTGGAGAGAAGAGAAATTTGTGGCACAACTTGACTAGAAGAAGGGATTGGTTGGTAGGGCATATTCTGAGGCATCAAGGGATCACCAATTTAGTATTGGAGGGCAGCGTGGAGGGTCAAAATCATAGAGGGAGACCAAGAGATGAATACACCAAGCAGATACAGAAGGATGTAGGTTACAGTAGGTACTGGGAGATGAAGAAGCTTGCACAGGATAGAGTAGCATGGAGAGCTGCATCAAACCAGTCTCTGGACTGAAGACCACAACAACAACATATCATTAGGCAAAATCATTATTAGCTATCAGACACATTTTGCTGTTTTATTTTCTTCTGGTCTCATTATCCCATCCCTTATAAGTTTGTCACTCATAGAGAGTTTAACTTTTGCATATGCATTATTTCCACTAAGCATCTGTAGTGCATCCCCTGCATAATTCCAATTTTTGTGGTGTTGGCTTACTAACTCCATTTAAAGTATCATAGGTACTTTTGTTAACCCTCACTGCTACTTTTGTAAAGGCCTCATCACTACTGCTGTGGAGACCAAGTTGCCACTGTTGTTACGGTAGCTGGCCGTGGTAGCCGAGTGGTTCTAGGCGCTACAGTCTGGAACCACATGACCGCTATGGTCGCAGGTTCGAATCCTACCTCGGGCATGGATGTGTGTGATGTCCCTTAGGTTAGTTAGGTTTAAGTAGTTCTAAGTTCTAGGGGACTGATGACCTTAGAAGTTAAGTCCCATAGTGCTCAGAGCCATTTGAACCATTTGTTATGGTAGGATGAATTTGTGAGTTCGTGAAATGGTTTCTGGTGCAATACACCACCAAGACAATTTCTCCATGCCACTATAACACAGCTATGCCCCAGGGTCAGATAAGAGGATAGGAGAATGAATGTTCCACAACACTCCAACAAATTAGTAACAGTCACACAAATGAGTTAAAAAGGTTTACTTATCTTTGTGATTAGTTGAATAAGGATGTCTGCAACACTGCTTTTAATGTAACACAAAAAAGGCCCTCAATGGCTAAGCACAAATAATATTAGGTAGACATCACAGTACATAGAAAATGTAATTTACAACAACCGTCTGTTCACTTCTAAGAGTTCACTAAATGACGTTCCTGTCTAAGTCAGCCCTGGACGATAATCTATAACCAAGTGGCCAAGAGCTGCTCTTCTATTTTCTGAGTAGGCTTCTGTCCATTGTCGTCTGGTCATCAGCAGATTTTACTTGGCCAGCAATTATTTGAGGCAAAGTCAATATCTTGATCCTCAGCGCCACCTATGGTGCTGGAGGAACTCACACAAGTGACGAGTCTCTATGGCACTGGCACCAGCTGGTATTTTTGTGCCTGTGGTGCTTTTGCCCTGGCTGTGTCTTGTTTGGATGACCTAGCAGGTACCTATCCTATAACATACCTATATTGAAAGGTATTCCATCATCAGTGTTTGCTTTGAGATTCCTAATCTTTTTGGCCACAATACTGTAGAAGTAATCCATCAAATTGGAATTGACTGTTTGTGTTCCTACTTACTATTCTCTACACAATATCGCACACAGGGCACTTGAGACTAACATCTGTTCAGAATTCTACCAAGACTACTTCCACATCAAATATGAGTTCTACTAGGAATCCATATGTATCGTAAAAGGAAGCTATCCCTTAATGTTTCTACTTCAGATCTTATTAGATGTTGTATCTGTCTATGTGACATACAGAACCATATATCCTCACCATTCTACATGCCCTTCACAAGATCTACTTCTCCATCATTCCATTGCATATATAGCTCCATTCTATTAACTTGTGACTGAACATACTTACAAGCAACTGTAATTTACATAGAATTGCCAGAACTAGTATCTGACATATTTCACCCTGAACACTACATTATTCATACCCTCTTTTAAGTACTGGCAAGCTTTCCACCAACTCATTGGCAACAATCATCCTCCCTGCTACCAAATTCTGCACGATGATCACCCTTTGTCTGACAACTTTAGCATTACTTCACATCCTACATTTATGATACCTTTTCTCCAAGAGACTTTCATCTTGAGTACTCAGTATTCCCAATAGACATAACTTAGCACATCAGTCACGCTACACGATAGCATACACACTCTCCTCAAAAAACATGTCACTCTGACATATGAATGTATGACCTATCAACAACTAATAGATTGCCCATATTCTACCTGCATATCCTTGGTGTCCTTTACAGTATGATCTTTCAGACAGATTACTATCACAAACAGTGGAAAACCTCACATATTATATCAATCTTTAAATGTACTAAACCATTTAGTGGCCCATCCTCTTATTAAAATATCATCTTCACCTTATGGTCAGCAAAGTCATTAAGTTTCTTCTTTCTGTTAACATCTAAACCAATCCATACCCCTTCTTGCTAACATATGAGGCTTTTCTCTCAACATCTATGATAACCAGTTTCTGTATCTTGCTGTCACCAGCTCCTGGTCTTTTGGTTAGCACTGTTGAGTCTTGATTGTGGGATCTTGGGTTCAATTCCTAGCTAGATCAGGGAATTTCTCCACTCTGGTCTAGGTGTGTGTGTTGTCCTCATTATAATTTCATTATCACTGGTACACAAGCCACCAAAATGGTGTTAAATAAAAAGACTTCCACCAGGCAGGAGATTTTCTCGAAAGAGACTTCCAGCTAAAAATGCCATATACACATTTCATTTCTGTATCTTACTCATCTCGACTCAACTCAATACCTGCAAATGTGCTATCTTCATGCACATTATTTGGAAATAACCGACATTTATATATATAGGACACTGATGTCAGTTTCAGTTACGCAAACAGCACATTTCCTATTAACTATGCCGATCTTGTTGCATCTTTTCTACACAATCACTCATTCTATGAAATTATAAACTCCATCATTCCTACATTTCTCACTCTGTTTAAGGTGTACTTAAAGGCTATGTCCCGTCTCTACATTCCACAATGTCTGCTACACTGCTGACATGCCTAAATTTTTCCCCCTGTACATCAACGAAACAATATTGCTTACCCTGTACCCAGTCCTCCTGAAATCACAGCTATCTCCAGTTACATCTCAGCCTGTTAACCTACCAGTGGAATGAGTTGCTCCTTGACATAAATCATTCCAAGACACAAGCTGTAATTATAGGATAAACCATTACTTGTTACCATCATATGAATTTTACTTAATTATTTATAATCGCCCTTTCCAGTTACATAACACATTAAAATATCTTGTGGTAACTGTCAGCTGAAAACCAACATGTAACCTCATCTACTGATGACCCAACAAAAATGTCTGAATAGACTAAAGTATTAAAACTACTTATCACTAAAATATGAGGATTGAATTCTTCTTCTCTCCTGCGCATCTAAAACACCTTGGTTATAGCTGTCATATGCAATTCAGATTTGTCTTAACTTCTGTTGTACCAAAATTTTACCATTCTCTCTAAACCTCAAGCACTGTGCTCCATTCCTAAGTTTTCAAACCCACTTATTATCTTACACATGAAGCTCATTATTAAATTCATCCCTTTCTCTTCCCCTCTCCCAATTTACAGATGCCTACATATTCTCCTCCACATCCTATCCCAATGAACTTGTAACTTGTTGTTATGGAAATAGAAGTGCCACAGCTACATACTGCTTTCAGTTTATTTATTTATATTCACATTTTCCACAAGTAACTACCCAATTCTTAAGCACTCATTTATGCGTACAGCCAAGCTGCTGAGCTGGATGATGTCAACAATGGTCACAGCATCAGGTACAAGTTCTACAGCTTGCCTAAATATATGAATGAGCACAAGAGAATGAGGCTGTGATCCAGAAGTAGTTGCAGAAAAAATGCAAATAAATAAAATAAAAACAAAATATAGCTGTTGAACTTCCATTTCAAAAACAAATATTTTAGCAGCTATGGACCTTCAAATAGAAATCTACATGAGAAAATAAGTGAGAAGATAAAACTAGCTGACACATAGTGTGTTATTGATATGGCACACAGTAATGCACAAAGTTCCTAACAGGGTTGAGGCAGCTAACTGAAATCAACATACATGAGGCTCTAGATCGATTCTTTCTCTGATACTGTTCAGTTATGTTATTCCATAAAATTTGTCAAGGCTATTTATAACAGGAAATTTTAATAATACTGTCATCCAAGACATGCAAGCACAGCCTGACTGTCATAGCTGTACAGCATTGCATTTATAGATCTACTTGGGCAGGATATATGGAAAACTTGTCTGACATTTGGCATGGATCTTCATTTATTTTATTTTTATTTGCTTATTTAACCTGATCTGATTAGGGCAGAAGGCCCTCTCTGGCATTGGAGCAGGGTTTCACACATACAGTACCTTCTTTTTTTTTACAGCATAGTGACGAAAGAAATAAAAATTTTAATATGACAAATAGTATTAAAATGATCTGAGTGTCTCAAGCAGCAATGTGAGTAATAATACTAACTATGAACTAATAAAGTTAATACTGGCATACTTGTACTACTGCAACTGCTGCCACTAGTAGCGATAATAATAATAATAATGATGATGATGAAGATAATAATAGTGATTTATAGATGTACAAAATAGATGTTTTCTGATATTGTGAGTTTGGGGAAAAGAACTTTAAGGAGACTGCACCAGCTATTTTTTTTTCTTTATTGTTATTTTAAACACCTTGTACAAAGGTGGGCTGTCAGCAGCATAGTACACCGCTCTTCAGCCACGAGTGTTACAATATATGACATAAAGGAGGTACAGATAATACAATAAAAATAGCGGGAAAAAAAGGTAGACACAAAAAACAATATACACAAAGCCGTTCACGCTGGACAAGAAAAAACACTGTAACCTGTTGACACGGTAAACAAAACATGGTCGACTGTGACGGCACAGGTGAACAGTGGTGGCGTGATGGTGAAGGAACACTAAACACAAACACGAAGGCACACACACGAGACACTGATGGCGATGATATCCGGCGCGCGAATGTCCACTGAGCGTGTACGAGTCCGTGGACCTGCCAAGAGAAGAGGAGGGGGGTGGGAGAGGGAGAGGGAAGAGCAGAGATGCCAAGGGCAGGGGAGATAGGGGGGAGGAAGGAATGGAGGAAGGGGGAGGGGAAGCCCGGGGGAAGAGGGGTGGAGGAAGAGGGGATAGGGGGAAAAGGAGAGAGAAGGGAGGGAGGGTGCCCAAAGGAAAAAACACAGGAAGTGGGAGGGGAGGATCAAAGTTGATAGGAGGGGTAGATGGAGGGGAGGATGGCATCATCAGGGAGGGGGAGCTGGCAGAAGCCACCTTGGGAAAGGGTAAGGAGGGTGGAGAGATGGAGACCGGGTGGGACGTGGGAATACAGGCGCGGCAGTGGGCGGGGGTGAGAGAGGATGGGTGAGACAAGCGGGTGAGGAGGATCGAGTTTACAGGAGGTGTAGAGGAACTGCACCAGCTATGAAACACAGTCTAATATATACAGTCGCGACACTCTCGCTATTTTTTTGTTATACACCGCGACAACAGCGCCCCAAGCGGTGGAGAAGCTACGCTGCTGAATACGGTATTCAGTAAATGTAAACAGTATCGTTTATATTCATTTTTAACATGATTTTTACAAAAGGCAGCGTATGTAGTGCAATCAATTGTAGTAATAATAGGAAGAAGACACCACATTTGTCATTATTCAGGTTTCCTAAGGACCCTGAGATGTATGAAACATCACATTTGAGCGCTCTTTATTTATGATATTTTTTCTAAACTGTATTGAATTACTAAATTTGTTTTTCTTTTTTAGGAGCAAGAAATGGTTAATAAATAGTAGAAGACAGGACCTGCTGCAAAAAGATGTCCTTTATTTGCACAATAATGTGAAGCTTTGTGCGTTACATTTCGAGTCAAACCAGTTCATGAGTGTGGAAAAGAAGACATTGGTATGGAATGCAGTTCCTACGTTATTTGACATGCCGAATAAGCCACAACTATTTTGATAATGAAGAGAAAATTGCCAAAGTGTTTCTGCAAAAACAATAAAACTGTCTCCTGACACAGAAGAAACAGCTACCACAAGTGTTACTACACGAAAGACACACATAAAAGCACTAACAACAGAATCTGCAACACAGACATCTTTTGAAGATGAAATGCTTAGATTACGTGCAATTATTCATGTGCTAGAAAATCGTGTTAAATGTAAAAACGTGCAAATCATTAGACTTCGTACAAAATTACTACGTGACAAGGAAAGTGTCCATTGTAAGAATAAACTGCAACCACAACGCCACAGGACACAAGTACAAAAGGACAAGTTCATTTTAAAAAGTATTGGTTCCAAGTACTTGAAAAAAGATGCTCTTGATTTATTAATAAGCCAAATCAGTATACCACTGAATGGAAAACGTGGTGTGAGAAGGAAAGATGAAACTAAATTATTTGCACTTAATTTGTTGTATTATAGTACCCAGGCATACAGTTTTTTATCACACCGTTTTAGCCTTCCATCACCCAAAAGCAACAGAACCATCATTAGCAACAGCAGAACCATCCACAATAGCAGCAGAATCAACTCCAACATTAGCAGAACCAGTACCGTCAACTAAAAAAACTTCAGACAGCAGACGGAAGCCAGTGCCTCCATCCAATCTAAATGATTTTTTAGTGGAAACCAGAAAGAGGAGGAAGCCCACAAGAGACATAGAGATATGACCTTATTTAAGTTGGTAAAGCAGAGAAATATACAACAAGGTATTTACAACTTTAAAATAATCCACCAGAATGTACAGGGCTTGAGCAAGAAATATGAACAATTAGACGTGTTTGTAAATGAAACTATGGCTGATGTGCTTGGTATTAGTGAACACTGGCTATCTGATGCCAAATTAGAACTTTTTAAATCTCTAAACATGGTACTAGCTAATAAGTTTTGCAGATCTACTATCAGAGGTGGGGGTGTGTCAATGTATGAAAAAGGCACATTTGATTTTAATTCTGTAAATGTAAGTAAATATTCATTAGAAGGAACAATTGAATTATGTGTAGCATGTATAAAGGTACCAAATGATGGAATTTATGTTATATGTTTATACAGACCGCCAGGTGGAAACTTCAAAGTTTTCGTAACAAAGTTTTGTGACATGATAGAGAATGTTTTTATATCACACCTGAACAAGTTAGTAATTATAGGAGACTTCAACATAAATGTATTAGCAGATAAATTACACACTAGACAGTTCAAGAATACTCTGCTTGAATATAATGTAAGATACCTGATAAACACTGCAACCAGGGAGACTGAAACATGCCAGTCTGCAATAGATAACATAATCACTGGTATTCGTCTTTAAGATCTTACACCTTCTGTTATTATAAGTGCTTTGTCAGACCACCATGCAGTAGAACTAAGTGTGCACATAAAAAAGGTTCCTACACACAGTTGCTATAGATATATTACGATGAATACAGACCAAAATATAACTCATTTGGATAATATGCTAAGGAATGTGGATTGGAACAGTGTTCTAACGACACTTCATAGTTACGGCAAATTCTCAAGTGAAGTATTCTACATTCTTAACCAAGCATGCCCATTAATAAAAAAGAGAATTCAGTCACATGCTGTAATCCGAAACTGGATATCAAGTTCAGTGACTGAGGCTAGGGAAAAACTAAGATGGTGTGAGTATGCTATGTTAAATGACTTGAGCAAATAAAAAATTAAAAGAAGAGTTCAAAAAGTATCAGAAATACTATGTAGATCTCCTAATTTTGGAAAAACAGAAACATTTTGAAAGTGTCATTCAGAGCTCAAATAATATCTCCAAAACATCATGGTCTCTAGTAAATAAAGAAATAGGTAAATCTGAGAAACATACAACTGAAAATCACTTACTGATAAACAGCACAATAGAAACTGATCAGAATAAGATAGCAGATTTATTTAACAATTACTTTGCCTCTGTTGGCTCCAGCATAAACAATCAGCTTAAAAATCATAAATACAAATTCAGAGGAACACCAGTGTCAGGAAGTATATTTTTGATGCCAACAAGTAAAGAAGAAATAATTAAAATAGTGAGTAGCTTAAAGAATTCCCATGCAGCAGGATATGATGGTCTTCATCTGGACACTCTTAAGAAATGTATACATAAAATTGCATCACCTTTAGCAACAGTTATCAACTTTCATATGGAAGATGGTCTATTTCCAGATGAGTTGAAAATTGCTCAAGTTGTTCCTATTTTTAAAAAAGGAAACAGGAGTCTAGTAGAAAACTTTCGACCCATTTCTGTTCTTCCAATAATACCCAAAATCTTTGAGAAAGTAATATACATAAGAATCTGGAACTTCCTGGTATGTAAAAAAGTGATTTCTAAGGGGCAGTATGGGTTTGTCAAGGGGTTGTCCACTATTACAGCAGCATCCAACTTAATCGAAGATGTCACTCAAGCAATAGATAATAAAGAACATGTATGTGGCATCTTCCTGGACTTACAAAAAGCATTTGACTGTGTTGATACGAACATATTGCTGGTAAAACTGTGGAACTATGGTACTCGAGGCACAGCCCATAATCTGATGAGGTCCTACATGACAAATGGGAAGCAGTTTGTGTCTATTAGCACTACAGAGGGAGCATACAAATCAAACACCACTGACATAAATTTTGGTATTCCACAGGGGTCAGTATTAGGACCACTTCTTTTTATTATTTATATTAATGATATTCAGTCCATAACAAACCATGCAACAGCTATCTTATATGCAGGAACAAGGAAGGCCAGGCGTAGGTCGTCCAGGTAATTTCTTATATGGTCCCAGTTGCCATAAGAAAACGCCAACGCAGACATTAGCTGTAAACAACAATCTTTATTCAGAATGTTACTGTTCCCTTGCGTTTACAAAAGGTCATGTACACTCTATTTCTAACAACAAACGTTAAAGCTATTCACAGCTCGAGGTAGAATCCAACACTGCAGCAGGCTTAATTCTGCAGTATTTTAATGAAAACAAACTAAAATTAAACACAAATAAATCTGTCTATATTGAATTTGATCTTGGGAGGCAAAAAACTCATGAAAACCAAATCTTAATGGGTGATGAATACATTAAGAAACAATACTCGACCAAATTTCTTGGCCTGACACTTGATGCGGAGTTAAACTGGTCTGATCATGTGAATGATATTTGCAAAAAGCTAAGTTCTACCATATATGTCCTAGGAAAACTGACACCTTTTTGTAGCATCACCACTCTCAGGCAAATATATTTTGCATTATTTGAATCCCATCTAAGCTATGGGATAGAGGTATGGGGATCCAGCAGTAAGGGTAATATGGAAAGTGTACTTATCTTACAAAAGAAGGCACTTAGAATTATGGGAAAGAAATGTGCCAGGGAGTCCTGCAGAAATTTGTTTAAAGAATTTAAAATATTAACTGTTCATAACCTGTATGTGCTGAAGATAATCATTATGGCAGTAAACAGTAACAAAACACTTAATAAAGAAATACACAATCATAACACTAGAGGTAGAGAGAGACCCCACATCATCTCTCATAGAACAACACTCTATGAGAAAAGCCCTCACTATGCAGGCATAAAACTACTGAATTGCTTCCATCCTAATATCTCCAAATTGCCCATTACAAAACTAAAAACAAAATTAAAATTATGGCTCCTAAACAATCCTGTATATTCAAAAGATGAGTTTCTAGATTTAGTAAACTCGTATTATGGAAGACCATCTGTCTAAAAATATATGTAATCTCAGATCCTAGACTGTGTCACAAACTAAATATTTGAATGTCAGATATGAATCCTATGTCACAAACTGTACATTCCTTAATCTAAGTATGGGAATAATAATTTTTTATGTATAGTCTATATATGTAACTCTGTTCTCTCAACTAAATTTAGAAAAAGTTGTGTAGATAAAAGTGCCAGCCAATAATATGTAACCCTAATAAGTAAGGCTCTGACTTATCCAGAAGACTGGAACAAAAAAGAACCTTTTTTGTAATCAGTTGATGTTGGATAAAAATAAATAAATAAATAGATAAATAAACAAAGGTATGTGGAAGATATACAATTAAATTGTGGGATAAATAATAACATATTTTATCTTTTAAAGCAGAAAGTGCAGCAGTTACCAGAAACTGATATAATTGTTAATTTGTCTATGGATGAGATGTCACTAATGGAAAATTTGTTATATGACAGCTCTAGGTATTGTGTTATTGGATTTGAAGACATGGGTTTCATATGTACATCTGTGGTTGCCAATACTGCATTAGTTATAATGATTAACAGCACCTTCTCAAATTTTAAACAGCCATTAGTATATTATTTCTCCAAAGGACCAGTAGGAGCCACTCATGTGACGCACATATTTTTTGAAGTTGTCAAAAAACTCACAGAGATTGGTTTGGTTGTAAAAACATGTGTGACTGACCAAGGCTCGAATTTTGTGGAGTGGAGGCACAGACTGGGTATCATACCAGTTAATCCACGCTTAGTACATAAAGGTAGTAAGATTTACTTTTTTTATGACACCCCACACTTGTTAAAAAGCATATGTAATAATTTATTCAGGTATAACATTATCCACACAACAGATGAAGGATGGATTGGCACTGCTTCATGGAAGGACATTTGTCAGTTGTACTCAAGTGATTGTGAAAGGAAGTACAAGTCGACCCCCAAGATCACTAAAAGAGCTGTCCAACTGCCAGCATTTTCAAGAATGAAGGTAAGCACTGCAGTTCGTGTGTTGAGTCATACAGCAACAGCAGGCATTGAGACACTTGTTACTTGTGGCACCATATCATCATCTGCTACTGCTACTGTAGATTTTTGCCAAAAAGTAAATGATATTTTTGACATATTTAATGCATATTGTGTTAAAAGGCCTGTATCCTTAAGGAACTGCATTACAAGTGCCTCAAGACATTTGGAAATATTGAAGACACTGAAGCCATGGATACAGTCATGGAAATTTGTAGATGTCGATGGGAAAGATTTTTCATCTAGGATTAAGTGTGTTAAAGGACTTCTGGGTAACATAAGCACTTTGAACATGTTTGTTAATGATGTTTTGGATGGAACCATGTTATATTTATTAACACGCAAAATTAATCAAGATCCACTGGAAAACTTTTTTTCAGTGATAAGGCAAAGGTGGTTTTTGTAGCAACCCATCACGATGACAGTTTTGTGCTGCATTCAATAATTGTGCTTTAAGCAAATTAATGAACACACACAGTGTAGCTACCTCCAATTGTGAGGGGATCAACTGGGGTTAGACAATAGTGGATATGAAAGCACTGCCCATATTACTTGTTTCACCACTGTTGGACATCAGTGACACGAGTTCAGTGATCAGACTACCAAATGTGGAAGTCCAAACAGACCTTGGAGAGGAAAACAGCATGAGATACATGTTTGGTTATGTATTAAAGAAACTGCTTACAATTCATGACTGTTATAAATGTAGGACAGTACTTGTAGATGGCAGCCAAGACTTAGATGCAAATGACAAAGTTTATTGTCATTTTAAAAGTTATGAAGGCAACTTTGGAAGCCTGTTTATTTGTATGGAAGATGTCAAAGAATTTTTAACTCATTGTGAGACTAAGATGACTTCTACTTTTGATGAATATGCTCACATAAGTAACCGTGGTGCTTTCTTTGTGAACATGTTGATGGACATCCCCAATTTTCCAGCTGGGTGCTGTGCTGAAACCAAGCTGCTGTTAATAAGACTGTTTGTGAAAGTGAGGCTCTTTTACATTATTAAATTCAGGAATCAAGACTTGGTCTGTAGGAGCAAGAGAAGAAATAAAAAAGTGATGAAGCTGGCTCATTTGGGTTGCTAAAGTGTTAGGACTGACTCATTCATTTAATTTTATTTTTGTTAAATGTATCAATGGGATATAATAAAGTTTTAAAACAGTCATGCTTTTTATTGAGATAACCTGATACCACAAAGAATAAGATGAAAATTGTATTTTTGGAAGCAGGCTTCCTGCAAAGCAGAATGTAATGAAAGGTGATGTGTCGCTTCATTTTTACACAAGAAAGAGCATCTATGTACTTCATATGTGGGATATAGAGTGTGTATTCTCTTACTTTCAGTGGAATAAGTGTGATTGTATGCTACTTCTTAATTATTTCTTCAAGAATATGTTGCAGCTTATGTCACTCCATTCAATAGTTCGTGCTCTGTTTACTTATCTTTCACAATCATTCATGTCTCTCGCTGTTCTCCTAACACTTGTGACGCAAAAATATACTAACTATTTTGTAAACTATGTACAAAATGAATTAAAAACAAATATTATTTTTACGTCGCATCTGCTGTGAGAGGAAGGCGAGCTTTCTGGCCACTAGTGTCGCTTGAACTGTCAAATGGTAACAACTTTCACAGCAGTAAGTGTCGCGACTGTATATATTAGACTGTGTATGAATACTGGGAAATGGTCTGAGGCACCTTGTCATGGTCTGTGCAGCTGCCAGCTGCCTCCCCCCCATTGGAGGTTTGAGTTCTCCCTCAGGCATGGGTGTTTGTGTTGTCATTAGTTTAAGTTAGATTAAGTAGTGTGTAAGCTTAGGGACTGATGACCTCAGTACTTTGGTCTTACCACAAATTTCCAAAAGTACAGGGAAATGAGGACAATCAGGTTGGGAAGAAGGATGAACAAGGGTAACAAGTGCATACAGGGACAATGGTGATCCTTATTGTTGCTTTAGTAAATATGACATTAAATGTCTTCTGAAGCTGGAGATGTTATTCAGTTCTCTAACATAATGTGGGAGATTATTTCACAGTCAGGTTCCTGAAAGTGGAAAGGAGCTTGAGGGAGTGGCTGAATGATAGAATGGCACTGAAAGGATTTTGCTCTGACAGAAACAGATGTTTTTGCCATGTTGTTAAGGTCGAGGAGAGATATGAGAGACAGTGTACATTCATGAGGAGACAGAGGGCATGGAAATCTCTGTGCTTGTCTGCCTGTAGACAGGATATCTGTGCATATGATGAAGTATGTTCATTGAGTTGAACATCACACTTATAACAAACACAGGCATTCATAACCAGTTACAGAGACTCGAACCTTTCCAGAGAAAGGCCTTGCTGAATACCACCATAATCAATAACTGGGAATGTAAGTGTTTCTACAAGTTTCTTTTTCAGGTCAAGAGGGGAGAGCCTTTCGTATTTTTGTAGGGCATGGAGGGATGCTGATGCCTTCTTGCACACTGCAGATATGTGCTCAGTCCAATTTAGATTTTCATCTATTACTTATAAATTTCTGTTTTGGATTTTTGTTACAGTAAATGTATTTTTTTCTGCTACAGAGCTTTTTCTTATTGGAGGAGGAAAATTATCATCCCTCTGCTCCAGTAAAAATTGCAAATTTAAAATAAAATATGAACTGAATCACAGCCCATCACCTCCAAAACAGTAAGTTCAAAATTTACTAAACCATACAATACTATAGATAAAATTATACGATATTATCAACTTTATTAATTTCTCATGGGGAAATTATGTTCAATTTTTTAAACTGTATTCCTATACTAATGGTTTGTTAATGCAGAAATAATATTAGTTTCAATAACTTGAAAATAATAAAAAATTCCTTGATGGCTTTTGAGATTATCTTTTCATGTAAAAGCACAAATGCTCTGCAGGTTTTAGGTTTATAGCCACTGTTTGCAGTGACTCTTAATTCTGTGAAAATTTAATAATATTTTGGAAAATACATCATAAAATTAAGCCAAACTTTGTATTATGTACTTTCAAGCAGACCTACATTGAATATCATAAAGATTTATAGTGGTCATACGCAAATTATCTGATGGTATGTTATTGAACAATCTCCATTGGCAAGCAACACAACACATATAGTGTGGGGTGTTGCATGCATGCAGTCTGAGGAAGTCCCACTCACAATGCATCCAGGGGCTCTTTAATACCTCCATCACATTGTCTTGATATTTCCATATTTATTTCATCAGTGTTTTTTGTCATCTTCTTGTTATAATTTGCTTGAAACTATAACCTTCTGTTATTTGTCTGCTTCATTCCATTTGTGACTTCCTTTTCATTTGCTTTTCTGATAACACTGCATCCACAAGAATGTTATGAATTCTTCTGTCGTAAATAATTGAATAATGAAGATTTTGGAAACTATTTTTAAACTTTTATTGATGTTAAAAATATAATAAAAGTGCAGTTACATTAGTTTATGTATTGTTGTCATGTCAAATGATATGAAATGTTGTGAAAAGTGCATTTTTCTTTGTATGCCTACAGTTATAACCTTAGTTCTGATTTTATGTCTGAGAATCATATGACAAGTGTAACATAAACTTCTATTTCACATCATTTATTGTTTGTCTTTCATTGTACCTAATGTTAAAGCTATATAAGACCAATCAGCCATGTGTGACAAATGTGGACACTGTATTTGCTGTAAGTTGGATAAATAGGGAGTGTTTTGTGAAAATTATGGGTTTTGGTTCGAATGGTGTAGTCAGTGAGGCTCCTCCATTTAGCTGTAAATTATGCAAGAAAGCTCAGAAAATTAAGGAACAGGCGGCAAAGATTTGTGCCCTTCAGGCAGTTAGAAAATAAAAAAACTGGAATTGTGACAATTGAAGTGGGAAAATGAGAACAGGTGCTGAGAAAATGCAGCAAGCAAAAGAAATGCAAGAGAATATTTTGTTGGAACTGGGTGAAGGAAGAACCTCATAGACAGATAGAGGAATGTAGTGTATAGCACACCAATGTTAGTAAAATTACAGATAGGCCAACTGAAAAACAAAACAATGAAAGAAGAGTTGTGTTACTATGTAGCAGTCATGAAAGGTGAATATGCCAGTGGCTACAGGAAAAATTAGGTTCAGGGTACCAGGTCACAAATTTGATGAAACCAAGTGGTAATCTTAGGCAGCAACAGAAAGCTTAGGACAACTTCGTAAGGTTTTTAGCAAAGAGGAACAAATGTTGATAGTTGGTGGAGCTGGAAATAGCCCAGCTAATAGGAAAAAATAGTGTTAGTGGTGACATGGACAAAGCAGGAACAGCTACTGAGCACACAGATGTTGGTAGTGTGTAGGTTCTGTGGCACCATGACCTGCCCTGGTGTGACATTATGAGCGACAAGTTCACAAAAGTACTTTTTTCAGTGCTGAATATTTTATTAAGCTGATTGTGCCCAGCTGATGACAATGGTGTGGCCAGGCTCTGTGAGCCAGACTTCGCCATGGGCATGAACAGCCAAGCAGTGAGAAGCAGCAGTCAGTAGAGTATTGCCCAAGTGGAAAATGGAGCATAGGAACTCAGGAAGCATGCTGGCTTAATGAGGTAAGATGGTGCCATCAGTGACTTACAACATGGGGCAAAATCATAATATTTACTAAAAATATATGAAATGACTTACAGACATGGTAGGAGAAAACTAAATATAGAATGACTTTTCACTCTAGAGTGAAGTGCTGGCTGATATGAAATTTCCTGGCAGATTAAAACTGTATATCAAACCAGGACTCAAACTCAGTACCCTTGCCTATCATGGGCAAGTGCTCTACCAACTGAGCTGTCCGAGCATGACTCATAACCCATCTTCACAGCTTTACTTCCATCAGTGCCTCATCTTACACCTTCAAAACTTCATAGAAGTTCTCCTGCATAACTTGTGGAACTAGCTCAGTTACAGCTGAGTGATTGATTGCAGATTGGATTTTCACTCTGCAGTAGAGCATACACTGATATGACACTTCCAGGCAGATTAGAACTATTTTCTGAACCAGAAAGTGAACCTATGTGAAGTCAGAAAGGTAAGAGATGAGGTACAGATGGAATTAAAGGTGTGAGGGCAAGCTGTAAATTGTGCTTGGGTGGCTCAGACAGTTGAGCACTTGCCTGTGAAAGACAAAGGTCCTGAGTTCTAGTCTCTGTCTAGCATACAGTTCCATTCTGCCAGAAAATTTCATATTGATACAAACTCCACTAGAGAGTGAAAAATTAATTCTGCAAACATCCCTCAGGCAATGGCTATGTCAAGTCTCCACAAAATCCTTTCTTCCAGGAGTGCTAGTCTTTCAAGTTTTCCAGGAGAAATTCTGTGAAGTTTGTAAGGTAGGAGATGAGGTACTGATGGAAATAAAGCTGTGCGGATGTGCTATGAGTCATGCCTGGGTAGCTCAGTTGTTAGAGCATTTGCCAGCAAAAGGCCAAGGTCCCAAGTTCAAGTCTCACTCTAGCACACAGTTTTAATTTGGCAGAAAGTTTAACATCAGTGCACAGTCTGCTGCAGAATGAATAATTTCATTCTGAAAACACATTGTAGAGAATATTTTTATCCTGCAGGACTATTTTCACATATTTACCCTTCATTTTAATTGTTTTTATTTATTTTTCTTGTTTTATTTCACTAATTTCTATACTTATTAAAGGCCTGCAGGATTAATTTTGTACTACAATTTGGTGTGTGATCAACCCCTACTGATCCTGTGAGACCAACTAAAATATTATGCTTCTTCAGAATATTAATGACAAAAAATCAGGAAAATGAGCTGGTAATTTGTTTGGAATAACTTGGTAGGTGGAAAGAAACTGATTTCATTTGTGTATCTGAGCATAATATTGCCATAGAGATGGAAAATGTTAATGTAAGTGTTTGTTAATTAGCTGCATACTAATGGACACATACTATGGATAAAGGAGCAGAGTTTGCATTAATAAAAAAAAAGGTAAATGAATAAAAGTATACAGAAATAAGTAAATCCTGTATCAGTCAGTATATAGAAGCATATACTTGTGAGTTAATATTGGAAAATATAATACTTGTGATAGTTACAGTACATGGTTCCTCACTGGGTAATAGGGATCATCATGAAATATTTCATTGGGTTATTATGCAGTGTGTCAGACAAAAAGAAGGTATTAATTGGTGGTAATTACAATGGAAGTTAAGGAAATGCATTCCTATCATGTGGTAAATGGATTATCAGATGATGATACACAGTCAGTTACATTGCATAACTTCAATAAATGTACAGTTTAGAAACAAAGAGAAAATGAGACTGATTAATGACAAAACAACTGAAGATTTTAGAGAGAGCATAAAAATGTTGACTGGGATGAAGTTTAGAATGTGACTAATGCTAGCTCTAAATTCAACATGTTTGTTAATGAGATTTTATAGAGTTTTGAAAATAGTTTCCTTAAAAAGATAATTAATTGCAGTAGCATGCAAAACTTAAGGTATAAGTAACTTTCATATGATGTGTCATTGCCAAATAACATTGCTTGATGAAACTTGGACCATACATAGAAAGAACTACTACAGCATACTACAGATGCTAACTGAAAGAAATACACTCTCAGACAAACAGAAATAAAACTTTTATTCAAAGACAGTAATGACACTGAAGTCACACTGATTCACAATAGTCCCTTGGACATTGCAAATGTGGAGACATGATTCTTATGAAGGTGTGCAATCACCACAGATTGCAACATGCTCTGATGCTGGCCCCAAGGTTGCTAAGGAGTTCTTGTGGTAGGATGTTTCATTCCTCCACCAGCATGGTTGACAAATGGTAGATGATCAGTGGTACATGTGGAGGTGTTCCAATATGTCTCCCCAATGCAGCCCACATATGCTCAGTTGGATTTAAGTTGCATAACAGGCAGGTCAGTCCATTTGCACAATATCTCCTCATTTCAAGAGCTCCTTCACCTGTGCTGTTCAATGCAGTCACGCATTGTCATTCACAAAAAATGAAGTTGGAGCCAAATTCACCTCTGAATAGATACACATGGGAAAGGAATAGAGTAACACAATGAAGTTGAATGGCATGTGTACTGTGTTCAAAGAGTTGGAGTTTAGTATGCTGGTGCAACATTATGCATCCCCACATCGTAATCTGGATCACCAAAATGATCCTGTCCAGCAATATTCCCAGGTCTGTTAATTGATCTCTCTTCTTAGGTTTATTAACATACATCCAGCATTGTCAAATATGATCTTTCAGAGGTCCAGATGATATAGTGTGGGGAAGCATAATGTTGCATGGATGAATTTTATTGTAAACTTATTAATTTCAATTTCATTTTGAAGTGTATGCATGTGTAACAAATAACTGTCACAACAGAAATGTGGTTCAAAAAACAAACAGTACTGTCAAAAAACAAACAGTACTGTCAGAAAGTAAGAAAAGTTGTAAAAGACCCAGGTGTATGCACATTCTGTCTGAAGCACACAAATCAGACAGTAGAATCAAATTAGTATTGAGTACTGGTAAGAGAGAGAGATGAGGAAAGGAGCCACAGAAAATGACATTATTTCTGATAAGGGAATGGAAGCATTGTGGAAGATAGTCCATGTGCAGCAGATATTTTTAATAATTACTTTCAAAAAATAGGTGAGGCAATTCATGCAAAAAGTTCAGGAAAGAAAGCAAAACAGTACATCAAATAAGTGATATAGAGAATATTCAGTGTACAGGTGGTAAGTGTACATAATATACACTTTAATGAATCCTTCTTTGTTTACTACAATTTACTTCCCAACAAAAGGGCACAACACAGGCACATTTTCACAGCTAGACAGTAGTACCAAGAAGATACAGAAGATAATCAAACAAAAGACATAACACACAATACAATGTTCAACTTCTTGGTTGATGACTGTTGCACTTACCACATTAGACCTCCTCCTGTTTCATCCATTTTGGAGAGCTATGCTAGAAAAAATGAGACACTCATACTCTGGAAACCTGGAGTACCCCTGACCTCAGTGCAGATGCATTTAATATATATCTGCGAGAAGGGATCTATGGGGCTGGAGAGAGAGGGATATCTGACACAAGAGGCTCACAGAAATTGGCTGGAGGATCCACACGCCAGGGAGGCTGTGGTATGTCAGCAAATGCTGATTTCAGGTAGTCACTTGAGACAGTGAGATGTTTTCTATTTTTATCAACTATGAATGAAGGTCTTGGTGTTACGGGGACATCACAGTGAATGGCCATAAATAAACAGGCATTAATAGGCACCTGATGGTGTTGTCCCTAATCTGTACCTTAGGGCAAGTGAAGAGGTCTTCAGGGGAAAAAATGGTCAAGAACCATGCTACAATGGGGGAGCAGGGTGTAGTAAGCACAATGCAATCTGCAGCTGATACAGAAATTGACCATACTCACCTTTTGCCAACTCATTCAAAGGGGATGAAGCAAAAAATTCATCAGGCCTCGTCAATGCTTTGCCATAAACTAATTGAACCATGAACCATGGACCTTGCCGTTGGTGGGGAGGCTTGCGTGCCTCAGTGATACAGATGGCCGTACTGTAGGTGCAACCACAATGGAGGGGTATCTGTTGAGAGGCCAGACAAACATATGGTTCCTGAAGAGGGGCAGCAGCCTTTTCAGTAGTTGCAGGGGCAACAGTCTGGATGATTGACTGATCTGGCCTTGTAACACTAAGCAAAACAGCCTTGCTGTGCTGGTACTGCGAACGGCTGAAAGCAAGGGAAACTACAGCCGTAATTTTTCCCGAGGGCATGCAGCTTTACTGTATGGTTAAATCATGATGGCGTGCTCTTGGGTAAAATATTCCGGAAGTAAAATAGTCCCCCATTCGGAACTCTGGGTGGGGACTACTCAAGAGGAAGTCGTTATCAGGAGAAAGAAAACTGGTGTTCTACGGATCGGAGCGTGGAATGTCAGATCCCTTAATCGGACAAGTAGATTAGAAAATTTAAAAAGGGAAATGGATAGGTTAAAGTTAGACATAGTGGGAATTAGTGAAGTTCGGTGGCAGGAGGAACAAGACTTTTGGTCAGGTGAATACAGGGTTATAAATACAAAATCAAATAGGGGTAATGCAGGAGTAGGTTTAGCAATGAATAAGAACAAACAGCCTAGTGAACGCATTATTGTGGCCAAGATAGACATGCAGCCCATGCCTACTACTGTAGTACAAGTTTATATGCCAACTGGCTCTGCAGATGATGAAGAAATTGAAGAAATGTATGATGAGATAAAAGAAGTTATTCAGATAATGAAGGGAGACGCAAATTTAATAATCATGGGTGACTGGAATTCGAGAGTAGGGAAAGGGAGAGAAGGATACATAGTAGGTGAATATGGATTGGGTGTAAGAAATGAAAGAGGAAGCCATCTGGTAGAATTTTGCACAGATCATAACTTAATCATAGCTAACACTTGGTTCAAGAATCATGAAAGAAGGTTGTATACATGGAAGAATCCTGGAGATACTAGAAGGTATCAGATAGATTATATAATGGTAAGACAGAGATTTAGGAACCAGGTTTTAAATTGTAAGACTTTCCAGGGGCAGATGTGGACTCTGACCACACTCTATTGGTTATGAATTGCAGATTAAACCTGAAGAAACTGCAAAAAGGTGGGAATTTAAGGAGATGGGACCTGGATAAACTGACTAAACCAGAGGTTGTACAGAGTTTCAGGGAGAGCATTAGGGAACAATTGACAGGAATGGGGGAAAGGAATACAGTAGAAGACGAATGGGTAGCTCTGAGGGATGAAGTAGTGAAGGCAGTAGAGGATCGAGTAGGTAAAAAGATGAGGGCTAGTAGAAACCCTTGGGTAATAGAAGAAATATTGAATTTAATTGATGAAAGGAGAAAATATAAATATGCAGTAAATGAAGCAGGCAAAAAGGAATACAAACATCTCAAAAATGAGATCGACAGGAAGTGCAAAATGGCTAAGCAGGGATGGCTAGAGGACAAATGTAAGGATGTAGAGGTTTATCTCATGAGGGGTAAGATAGATACTGCCTACAGGAAAATTAAAGAGACCTTTGGAGAAAAGAGAGCCATTGTAGGAATATCAAGAGCTCAGATGGAAACCCAGTTCTAAGCAAAGAAGGGAAAGCAGAAAGGTGGAAGGAGTATATAGAGGGTCTACACAAGGGCAATGTACTTGAGGACAATATTATGGAAATGGAAGAGGATGAAGATGAAATGGGAGATACGATACTGCGTGAAGAGTTTGATAGAGCACTGAAAGAACTGAGTCAAAACAAGGCCCCGGGAGTAGACAACATTCCATTAGAACTACTGATAGCCTTGGGAGAGCCAGTCCTGACAAAACTCCACCATCTGGTGAGCAAGATGTATGAGACAGGCGAAATACCCTCATACTTCAAGAAGAATATAATAATTCTAATCCCAAAGAAAGCACATGTTGACAGATGTGAAAATTACCGAACTATCAGTTTAATAAGTCAGAGCCGCAAAATACTAACACGAATTCTTACAGACGAATGGAAAAACTGGTAGAAGCTGACCATGGAGAAGATCAGTTTGGATTCCGTAGAAATGTTGGAACATGTGAGGCAATACTGACTTTACGACTTATCTTAGAAGAAAGATTAAGGAAAGGCAAACCTACATTTCTAGCATTTGTAGACTTAGAGAAAGCATTTGACAATGTTGACTGGGATACTCTCTTTCAAATTCTAAAGGTGGCAGGGGTAAAATACAATTTGTACAGAAACCAGATGGCAGTTATAAGAGTTGAGAGGCATGAAAGGGAAGCAGCGGTTGGGAAGGGAGTGAGACAGGGTTGTAGCCTCTCCCCAATGTTATTCAATCTGTATATTGAGCAAGCAGTAAAGGAAACAAAAGAAAAATTCGGAGTAGGTATTAAAATCCATGGAGAAGAAATAAAAACTTTGAGGTTCGCCAATGACATTGTAATTCTATCAGAGACAGCAAAGGACTTGGAAGAGCAGTTGAACATAATGGACAGTGTCTTGAAAGGAGGATATAAGATGAACAACAACAAAAGCAAAAGGAGGATAATGGAATGTAGTTGAATTAAGTCGGGTGATGCTGAGGGAATTAAATTAGGGAATGAGACAGTTAAAGTAGTAATGGAGTTTTGCTATTTGGTGAGCAAAATAACAGATGATGGTCAACGTAGAGAGGATATAAAATGTAGACTGGCAATGGCAAGGAAAGCGTTTCTGAAGAAGAGAAATTTGTTAACATCGGGTATAGATTTAAGTGTCAGGAAGTCGTTTCTGAAAGTATTTGTATGGAGTGTAGCCATGTATGGAAGTGAAACATGAACGATAAATATTTTGGATAAGAAGAGAATAGAAGCTTGTGAAATGTGGTGCTGCAGAAGAATGCTGAAGATTAGATGGGTAGATCACATAACTAATGAGGAAGTATTGAATAGAATTGGGGAGAAGAGAAATTTGTGGCATAACTTGACTAGAAGAAGGGATCGGTTGGTAGGATATGTTCTGAGGCGTCAAGGGATCACCAATTTAGTACTGGAGGGCAGTGTGGAGGGTAAAAATCGTAGAGGGAGACCAGGAGATGAATACACTAAGCAGATTCAGAAATATGTTGGTTACAGTAGGTACTGGGAGATGAAGAAGCTTGCACAGGATAGAGTAGCACAGAGAGCTGCATCAAACCAGTCTCTGGACTGAAGACCACCACAACAACAACAATAAACTAATTGCCCTGAAGAACACCCGATATGCTCCTTTAACATGCTATGGAGTCCAAGCAGAACCATAGGCAAGGCCACTGTCCATGCACCATTGTGGCATGCCAAGGCATCCTCCTGTGTATGGTGCATACATTCTACCAGCTCATTGCTACAGGGATGGTAGCTCGTAGTTTGCAGGCATTTGCAACCTGTCATAGGTAGTAATTGATTAACAACTGGGAATCAAACAGATGGTCTCTGTCAGATGTAACTGCTGTAGGAATACTGAACCAAGTAAACCATGTTGAGATGATAGCTCAGGCAACAGTCCAGGCAGAAATGTCAGACACTGAGAATGCTTCTGGCCACCTCATCAACTTGCCAATTAAGGTGACAACATAACTAAACCCATTCGAGCAATGAAGGGGTCCTATGATGTCAACATGCATGTGGTGGGTAGGGGGTGGGGGGGGGGGGCATACATGGTAGAGGTCATGTGAGTTGTAATATTGTTTTTCTGATGTGGTACATAATTACGTGCCCAGCACTGGCAATCATTCTGCATTCCTGGCCACACCAGTTTGGAGACCACAAACTTGGCAGAAGTATTCATGCCAGGATGTGACAAGGCATACAAAACATCAAAGATGATGTGCCTCCAACATAATGGAGTAAATGGGTGCAAAATATTCTGAAAAGTGTCACATCATAGGTGGGATAGGGAACCATGTACTGGCACATGTCCAGGTTTCAGACTAGTGGATGTAGGATTGAGCAGACACTATTGTAAAAATGCATCCAAATCCTGTAGCACACAATCTGGGTATCATTCCTATAACGTTGAGGATCTAAATGGTTATTACTTTTCTGTCTACACTGGCTCAAGTAGCAAAAGTTTAGTTAGAACCAACCTATATTCTATTAGAGAAGTTAAGATTTTATGGAATACATCATTCAGCACATGCCTTTTTTAGTTCTTATTTAAGTACCAGAATGCAGAAAGTTACACTAAGCTCTTCTAGTACTACAAAAAGAGGTGCCAATTCACTCAGTTGGAGACCCATAGGGTTCAATCATTTACTCACCATTATTCTTGCTATATGTTAATGATTTGCCACTTGATATGAATCAGTGGACAGAATTTGTCTTATTTGTAGATGGTAGAAGCATTCTTGTGAATTGGAGCAAAGAAGCATCAACAGACAAAGAGGCTAATCATATTTTTGTCAAAGTTACTGACTGGTTTTGCACCAATGGGCTAGAGATAAGATGTAAGGTTCTATTGCATGATTGACCGGGAGACCCCTTCATGCACACTGGCAAAGTGTGAGATTGCGTTATGTGTATCTGATACTTGTAGATGACTGCAAAAAGTGTGTGTGTGTGTGTGTGTGTGTGTGTGTGTGTGTGTGTGTGTGTGTGTGGTGTCATGTTTGCATTGTATGATGATGAGAGAAGGAAGAGCGGCGGCACATGGCCAGTTCCACTTGAATAGCATCAAGGGGGCCACCAAACTTAATGATACCATTCAGAAGACTGAACACCATCAATAATGTCTCATGCCCTCACACCATGAGACTGCAGAGAGGTTTGGAATTAAATCCAGGATGCAGAGGCCAAGTTCGGTGATAAGGAACTTTATGCCACCATCCTCCACTCATTTGCCAGAAAGGCAAGGGAAACTGGCCAGAAGCACATGACATACCCAGGCAGTCACCCATCCAAGTACCAGCCAAGTGCAGTGTTGCTTAACTTCAGGGATCTCATAGTAAATACTGTTCCATTGAGGCAAGACTGTTTACTGGCTGGATTTAAACTTTCAAAAACACAGCTAATCCAGTTTCGTACTCTCAGAAATATCCCACCTTCTGTTAAAATAGTATAACAATATGAGGTAATAACCTCTATATGTATGCCTACATTTATATACAGGCCATAGTATGGTGCATGGTGGAGGGTACCTTGCATCACATCATTTCCTTTCTTGTTCCATTCACAGACTGAGGAAGGGGAAACTGACTGTTTACATATGCATACAAAATTTTTTGGATCTAACCCAGGATATGTTAGAAATTTGTTTGGGTCTAACCTAGGATATATTTTTGAAATTAGTTGCAAGTCTGAACGTTGTACTGAAACATTAAACTTTATTTATTCAGTTGCATTTTTCACTACCTATGACTTTCTTCAGAAACAGTGTCTTTACTTTAATTACATTATAAAATTCACAACAACAAAGTTCTCAATTAATTTTAACAACTAGCAGATCTTTAACAACAGTCACTAAAAGTTTGTCCCTTTCTGCAGACCAAATGTTTCCCATAAGTCAAAAAAACTCTCTGAATTGGAGCATATATCTCAGGCAAAGACATTGCAAAATCAGACATTTTAGAAATATTGCAACATGAAACATTAGTCTTTGAAACATCTTAAAATTGCATTAAATTTCCCTTCAATATTGTCTGGTACTTTTGCAGAACTTGAACCACAAGAAACCCTTTGGTCTTGAATTATTTGGTTCAACAGTGTATGTTCATAGGTCATCAATATTTATGGTATCTATTATATTGTAATTAACAACTTCTGCATTATCTCCTACATCAGACCATGAGAATTCAGTTCATAAAATTATTCACTGAAACTTAGGAAATTTATCAAAACCGGTTCTTCACTACTCTGAGTTTTGAATACTAGAATTATAAAAGTTTCCACACTTGAGAAGAACTTTCATTCCTGAATATTATTATTTTCCTTTAGAGCGCACACCATAACATTCCTTTGGCAGAAGATGATATAAAGATTGTGATTTTTCTTTCCTGAAATTGACAAATTAATTCACAATATGTGTGAAGTGCTTCTGTTGCTGTGATAGAATTAGCTTCCAGTTTCATAACTACATTGTTACATAACTGTTGAGTATCATAAAATTAGCAGCACACTCCAGATCACTGTTTTTACCACCTTTGGCTTTAAAAAAATTGTTATGTTTGGTGAAAAAGCTGAATTAATAGCAAGCTTATGCTTAGCTGAATGAGATTTTCACTCTGCAGCGGAGTTTGCACTGACATGAAACTTCCTGTCAGATTAGAACTGTGTTCCAGACCGAGACTCGAACTCGGGACCATTGCCTTTGGCTGCCCAAGCACAACTCATGCCCTGTCCTCACAGCTTCACTTCTGCCAGTACCTCGTCTCCTACTTTCCAAACTTCACAGAAGCTCTCCTGCGAACCTTGCAGGACTAGCACACCTGGAAGAAAGAATATGGCAAAGACATGGCTTAGCCACAGCCTGGGGGATGTTTCCAGCATGAGATTTTCACTCTGCAATGGAGTGTGTGCTGATATGAAACTTTCTGGTGCATTAAAACTGTGTGCCTGACTGAGACTCGAACTCAGGACCTTTGCCTTTCATGGGCAAGAGCTACAGCGCTTGCCCACAAAAGGCACTAGCACTTGCCCGTGAAAGGCAAAGGTCCTGAGTTTGAGTCTCAGTCAGGTACACAGTTTTAATGCACCAGAAAGTTTCATATCAGCACACACACCCCTGCAGAGTGTAAATCTCATTCTGGAAGCATCCCCCAGGCTGTGGCTAAGCCATGTCTCTGCAATATCCTTTTTTCCAGGTGTGCTAGTTCTGCAAGATTCGCATGAAAGCTTCTGTGAAGTTTGCAAGGTAGGAGATGAGGTACTGGCAGAAGTGAAGCTGTGAGGACAGGGCGTGAGTTGTGCTTGGGCAGCCAAAGGCAAAGGTTCCGAGTTTGAGTCTCGGTCTGGCACACAGCTTTAATCTGCCAGGAAGTTTCATATGCTTAGCTGTTTTCACATGGTCTTTAATTTTGTCTTTTCCTCTATTTGTAACAGAAAATGCTCCAGTAGATAAAGTGTAATAAGCACTTTCATTACTACTGTGATTACACAATTTCAAAAATTTGTATTCCTGTTGCACTTTTTTTGCTCATTGCCAAATGATAACAGAAAAAAAATGGTTCAAATGGCTCTGAGCACTATGGGACTTAACATCTGTGGTCATCAGTCCCCTAGAACTTAGAACTACTTTAACCTATCTAACCTAAGGACACCACACACTTCCATGCCCGAGGCAGGATTCGAACCTGCGATCGTAGTAGTCGCGCGGTTCCGGACTGAGCGCCTGAACCGCTAGACCACCGTGGCCGGCAATTGATAACAGAAAACATGAATACAAATGTAAAGAGCAAAAGTCTGTAGACAATTTACTTAATACACAAAAACATCATAAACACATTGTCACTGTCGCATTTTCAAATGATTAACAGTGAATCAAAAGCTGTGGCAGAAATGGTACCCACACCTCCCCACTGACATCAGCACTTGCTCCAAGATTGATTGAGGGATGCACAACTGTAAGACAGTGTTTAAAAATGTGATGTTGAACGTATAGGTGTAAAATTAACAAAAAAAGTCCTCAAAAGTCGTAAAATAAAAGACCACAAAGATAAGAGAGATTAGGGCTCATACAGAGGCGTATAGGCAGTCACTTTTCCCTCGTACTTTTTGGTAGTGGAACAGGGAGAGAAGATGCTAGTTGTGGTATGGGGTACCCTCCGCCACGCACCGTATGGTGGATTGCGGAGTATGTATGTAGATGTAGAAATTCTTAAACTCCAGACATTTTGCAACCCCAGATACTACCCTGGATAGCACCAAAAAACAGGAATATCTGGGCTGTGGTATGCCTATGTCTACATGCCTCTGTATAAGCCCTAATTTCTCTTATCTTATATTGTGTTACTTATGCAGAATGTATGTTGTCATAACAGGAGTCATTCTGTAGTCAACTTCAAATGCTGTGTTTCTATATTTTCTCAATAGTGTTTCATGAAAAGAACATTGCTTCCCTCCATTGATTCCAAGTTTAGTTCATGAAGCATTTCCATAATGCTTGCATGATGATTTTACAGACCGGTAACAAATTTAGCAGCCTGCCTCTGAATTGCTGCAAGGTCTTCCTTTAATCTGACCTGGCAGGGATGCCAAAAATTTGAGCAGCAATCAAGAATGGGTCACACTAGCATTCTACATTTTTACATGCAATCTACTTTACTGGTGAACAACACTTTCCTAAATTTCTTCCAATAAACTGGAATCAACCATTTTCCTTCCCTACTCCTGTGCTTATATGCTTGTACCATTTCATGTCACTTTGTAATCTTACACCTAGGTATTTAATCGATCTGTGTCAGACAGCCCACTACTAGTGCTGTATTTAAATCTTACATAATTGTTTTTCCTGTTCTTCTCCATTAACTTATATTTTTTTACATCTACAACAAGCTGCCATTCGTCACACTAACTAGAAATTTTATTCAAATCATCTTGCATCCTCCTACAGTCACTCAATGGTGATGGCTTGCATATTCCACATCATCATTGGTAAACAGTTGCTGATTATTGTTCACTTTGTCTGTCAGATCACTTATGTACAGTGCCTCCCACCTAACTCTGTCACATCATATATTTCTGAAAAGAAATGAAATGTGAAAAATGCAATTGACCAGTGATCCATCTACAGTATGTCCAGGGCTCACACAGTGAGCAGAAATACATAATCTATAAGGGGCAATAAACACTACTTTCAACACAAAATCAAGTAATCTTTTCTTTCTTTTTCTTTTAGTTGGAATATGTACATTTTCTCTACAGAAATGAAAACTAGAGGTACAGTTAGTGATGATAGACTTAGTTTTACTGTTCTATACCTCAAAATTCTGAGATATTAGACTTTAAATGATGGTAACAGCACTGCCTTTCTGCCATAGTTCGCAGGGCAAGGGGACAAGCCTTGTCTGCACTGAGCTACAGCCAGCTGTAAACATACCACTACCAATATGCATGTTCTTCCTACACTGTTCAGTATACTAGTATTTCCTGATTGGACCTGTTGTACTGCTGTCAGTGTTGAACAGGAAAATTTACTTTGACAAATTTCCTGTACATTTCAGACAGTGATTTCCCTATTTTCAGGTGGCCTGCGACATTTGCTGTCATCTGATCAGTATGCTGGACTTCAGTCATGAAGAAAAACTAGATGTGATGTTAATTTGTAGTGAATATCACAGAAAGGCTACCAGAATTGTAGCAGTGTATGCTGAAAGCTACCCAGATTGACAGTGTACTATGGAGTGGGGTGCTGAAAAATTATTTTCTATTATTTGTTGGTGTTCTCAACACAGGCTCTCTAACTACAATGTTGGCAACCAGAAAGTGATTAGCAAAAACGTGATGCCTGTAATTAAAGTTCACTGTGCCCACTCTGATGGAGAAATAAAGTTATTGATCATTGAAGTTCATTACTCTGAGGATTTAAGATGTCTGGGATTCATAGAAAATGCAGTTTACTATAACAATTTTCACTATATTCTGAAAATGATAATACGTAAAATTTCAAATAAATGTTTGACCAATGCTACTATCAGCTATTGTACTATCACAGCTGTTCAGAGTCTATTGCGTGGATCCTATTACCCCTAGATAACGAAACTGTTCAATAACTGTTATCGATGTAAATGTTCAAAGTGAATGCTCGCCAAAATTTGATGTTAATACTCATCAAACGCCACGCTGGTAATGGTAGAAGGTCTGTCCTGCAGCGACACATGAAAACACCACATATGCAAACTGAGAATAAATCAATGAGGTCGTTCCACAATTTACATTTTACCCCTATGCGGACTCATTGTTACGTGCACACCGAGTTAACGTAATATGGCATCAACGGCTGTTCCTTGTAACTGCACAAACGCGACGCTGCTTCCGACACGGAGTGCACGCTGATACAAACCTAGAAGATAACTGAGGCCAGACTCTTAACTCGCACACTCTTATTTATACACTCCTGGAAATTGAAATAAGAACACCGTGAATTCATTGTCCCAGGAAGGGGAAACTTTATTGACACATTCCTGGGGTCAGATACATCACATGATCACACTGACAGACCCACAGGCACATAGACACAGGCAACAGAGCATGCACAATGTCGGCACTAGTACAGTGTATATCCACCTTTCGCAGCAATGCAGGCTGCTATTCTCCCATGAAGACGATCGTAGAGATGCTGGATGTAGTCCTGTGGAACGGCTTGCCATGCCATTTCCACCTGGCGCCTCAGTTGGACCAGCGTTCGTGCTGGACGTGCAGACCGCGTGAGACGACGCTTCATCCAGTCCCAAACATGCTCAATGGGGGACAGATCCGGAAATCTTGCCGGCCAGGGTAGTTGACTTACACCTTCTAGAGCACGTTGGGTGGCACGGGATACATGCGGACGTGCATTGTCCTGTTGGAACAGCAAGTTCCCTTGCCGGTCTAGGAATGGTAGAACGATGGGTTCGATGACGGTTTGGATGTACCGTGCACTATTCAGTGTCCCCTCGATGATCACCAGTGGTGTACGGCCAGTGTAGGAGATCGCTCCCCACACCATGATGCCGGGTGTTGGCCCTGTGTGCCTCGGTCGTATGCAGTCCTGATTGTGGCGCTCACCTGCACGGCGCCAAACACGCATACGACCATCATTGGCACCAAGGCAGAAGCGACTCTCATCGCTGAAGACGACACGTCTCCATTCGTCCCTCCATTCACGCCTGTCGCGACACCACTGGAGGCGGGCTGCACGATGTTGGGGCGTGAGCGGAAGACGGCCTAACGGTGTGCGGGACCGTAGCCCAGCTTCATGGAGACGGTTGCGAATGGTCCTCGCCGATACCCCAGGAGCAACAGTGTCCCTAATTTGCTGGGAAGTGGCGGTGCGGTCCCCTACGGCACTGCGTAGGATCCTACGGTCTTGGCGTGCATCCGTGCGTCGCTGCGGTCCGGTCCCAGGTCGACGGGCACGTGCACCTTCCGCCGACCACTGGCGACAACATCGATGTACTGTAGAGACCTCACGTCCCACGTGTTGAGCAATTCGGCGGTACGTCCACCCGGCCTCCCGCATGCCCACTATACGCCCTCGCTCAAAGTCCGTCAACTGCACATACGGTTCACGTCCACGCTGTCGCGGCATGCTACCAGTGTTAAAGACTGCGATGGAGCTCCGTATGCCACGGCAAACTGGCTGACACTGACGGCGGCGGTGCACAAATGCTGCGCAGCTAGCGCCATTCGACGGCCAACACCGCGGTTCCTGGTGTGTCCGCTGTGCCGTACGTGTGATCATTGCTTGTACAGCCCTCTCGCAGTGTCCGGAGCAAGTATGGTGGGTCTGACACACCGGTGTCAATGTGTTCTTTTTTCCATTTCCAGGAGTGTATATCCGCAGTGCGCACCAGCGAAGGCGCTTGGGCTAGTAAAGCACACTTCACGTTAATAAATAATTAATTGCTTCATTCGCTGAAGGCCAATGAACCTCTCCATTTAATTGTGCTATCAGCACACAGGTAAGTATCTGTAATAAAATTCTAATGTGGCTAAACTAAATACTTTTGGCGAGAGAATTATTTTAGTTGCACTGCACGCAATAGATGAGCTCTGAACTTGCCCTTTGGAGCGACGCTACAGCTATACGTTAGTTTTATAGCTACCTTTTGGAAACTTCTCACGTCTTTGTTATTATAGCGTATCTCCATTCTACTTAAATCTAAACATTCCTAGCTTTATCTAATCATTTACTTAATCTATCTTGCTTCCCTACTTTTAGGACACAAAAACAGAAAATTATGAATTTCAACCAAAATATTACTTTGTGAGATCCAGCATGCTATTTCCATTAAATTACAATGAAAAAGGAATCTGAATATAAATTTTGAAGTTTCTAGCTCCTTTCTGTTGCGCCGATGATTTTTACCTAAAACGTCCAAATTTCGAAAACTGTTAAAGTTATTAAACTGAAACTTAACACATTATCATTTTAGCATCACTCCTGACATACTATTAACTTTTCATGTTATTTACTTTACTTTTAAGGTATTGCGCATCATTCGTGACTTCATAGCTAGTTACAGCGGACTAGGCTGGCACACAACGGAAAGCATATGAATTTTATATGGCGTGAGTAGGCTGCTTCGCTACAGTACTTCATGTTGTGTCATTTACAGCCTCTGCACAAGTCTCACGGAAACAGACAGCTGTGCACCTAAAGCATTAACATACAAACACAGCAACTAAAAATGATAATGAAATTGATGTTCTGGCTGCCTTAGCACACAGTCTTGAGTTGAGTCTATGACAGATTGCACTTGGTTCTGAAATAAGCTGTGGTGGTGTGTGGAGAAATTTTCATAGTCATACATTTCCTATGTATCACATCTCACCCACCAAGAACTGTATGACAATGACTTTTTAATCCTGCATTGAATTCTGTCATTTTGCACTTCAGAGGTTGCTAGGTCATCCTGACTTCCTATGTGATACGTTGTTTATGGATGAGGCTTCATTCACAAATCATGATCATGTGAATCTGTAGAACATGCACTACCAATGCGTGCATAATTTCCCACTGGCTTCACACAGTTGCTCATCAATGTCAGTGGGATGTCACTGTTTGGTGCAGCTCCATTGGTACCCTTGTTGCAGGTCTCCATTTTTATCAGGGAACATTAATTGGATGGCATTATGCACTAATTCTGCAAAACACTCTATCCCTTCTCATGGAAGATGTGGGATTCGAAACGGATCTGTCAATGTGGTTCCAGCACGATGGATGCCTCCACACTACATACATGTTTCCAGGAAAGTTGTGAATGCAATGTTTCAAAATATATGGGTCAGAAGGGAAGGTCCTGTGAACTGTCAGCCTGATCCCCTGACATGATATCATTAGACTTCTTTCTCTGTGGCGCAACGAAACAGTTTGTGTACTGTGAACTCTCAACAACACCAGAGGGTATACAACAATGTATTACCACTGTGTGCGTGTCAGTATCTGTGGAAACACTACAGTATGTGCAGCAATCACTTGTTCACCATCTCCAAAAGTGTATTGAAACAAATGGCAGGGACTTTGAATATCTGATGAGGCTACATGAATTCATAGGACATGACATTTCTAGTTATTTGTGAGTGCATTTTCTGTGCTGGATGTCATGCACAAACTTGAAGATTGGGTGGGCTATATGCCATTAGACCTGATAATTTTGGTTAGGTCACTAGCACCACGTCTTATCACCAAATTGTACATCTGGTTTTCATTTTTGTAGAAAAACATACATGTGCCATTTAAAAAACCTAACTCTGTGTTGAAAGATATTTGTTGACTGGATTATGCATTCCTGCCCATTGTGTGAGCCCATGACACATGTGCAAGTGTGCCCAATTGCATTTTTCACCTTTTGTTTCATTCTGAAAATATATGAGGTGGCAGAGTTAGGTGGTACACTCTATACATAGAGAAAAAGAGCAGTTCTATCATGTTACCCTGGAGAATTCCTGACGATACCATTGTCTCTGATGAACACTCACAATATATTGGGATTTATTACTTAAGAAGTCTTCAAGCCATTCACATGTCTGGGATCCTATTCCATATGCTTGGAGCTTTTTTAACAGTCTGCATTGGAGTGCCGTGTCAAATGCTTTAATGATAGCTAGGAATATGGAATCTAGCTGTTGCTCTTCATACATAATTTTCAGGATATCACGCAAGAAAGGGCAAGCTGAGTTTCACATAAATGATGTGTTTCTAAATCTGTGTTGGCATGTGGACAGAAGCTTTTCTGTCTAAAGGAAATATATTATATTCGAACTGCGAATATGTTCAAGATTTCTGCAGCAAACTGTCGTTAAGGATATTGGTCTGCAAATTTTTTGGTCTGCTCTTTTACACTTTTGTTTAGGAGTCACCTGCGCTTTTTCCAGTCACTTGAGACATTGTGCTGGTTGAGAGATTAATGATAATTGAAAGCCAAATAAGAGGCCAGTGACATAAAACTGAACTGGGGTTCCATCCAAACCAGGTGATTCATTTTTTTTCAGCTCTTTCAGTTACTTCTCTATGCCAGAGACTCCTGTTATGATGTCCTCTGTACCGGAGTCTGTGTGATAGTCAGACAGCAGTGTGCTTGCATGATTTTTTAAAATCAGTAAAAGTTCTTAGTTCTTAGGCATGCATATTGATGACAACTTAAATTGGAAAAACGAGATACACTGGTATACAAAATTTTGCAGGCTTGTGTTTAGTTTGTCACAAACCTGTATGAACAGATGATAGTAAAGTAGAAGCAATGTAAAGAATACAGAGCGCAATCAACTGCAGCATGCATAACTATAGATAAAAATGTTCTTCATTTTTTCCAACTTAACGGATTTGCACAGACAGTCTGACAACTGGTTAATTGTGCTCAGTATGGGGTGTGACCACCTCCAGCACCAACATAGGTCTGATAACGGTGAGACATTCTGTGAATGATGTCATCAATCTCGTGTTGAGGCAATAATGGCCGTTCTTCCCACAGAGCTGCTCACAGGTCTTGGAGAGTGGTTGTTGGATGCTGACGTGACACGATGCATCTCCCTAGTGCACTCCAGACATGCTCTATGGGATTCAAATTGGGAGAGCGAGCAGGCCACGCCATGTATGCAATATCTTAAAAAAAATTTAAAAAAATCAACCACCTGTGCTCTACGAGGTCGAGAATTAACTTACATCAATATAAAGTTTGAGCCCACAGCACCTTGCAACAACCACCCATGAGATCTCAAGATCTCGTCACGGTACCTGACAGCATTTCATCTTATTGATCTGCCCGTACAATTTCATGAATAGGTGTTCAGGTGGTCAACATAATCCCTGCCCACACCATTAGGCATCTTTCTCGATATTGGTCTCGTTCAACAATGTTTGGGTCCCGAAATCATGTTCCACGTGCCCTTCAGATGCGAGTCCATCGAGAATCACTCTCCAGAACAAAGCTGGACTCATCTGTGAGAAGAAGATTTGCCCACCGTTTGACTGTCCGGGTGGCATATAGACAGCTCCATTCTAGAAGACACTCCAGACACTCATCTGTGAGAAGAAGATTGGCCCACCGTTTGACTGTCCGGGTGGCATATTGACAGCTCCATTCTAGAAGACACTCCAGAGGTAAACCGACAGCAGGTCTCCAACAATAAAGGCCACTCTACTAAAGCCTTCTGTACACCATTTGCCTCGATTCAACACGTCCAGGGGATGCTGCGAGGTCACATGCCACTTGCAGTGCAATAGTAAGGAGGTACCGTTGTGCTCTTACAGCCAAATAATGGTCCACTGTTTCTGATATCACACATGCTCAGCCCAGTCCTGGTCTCAGAGATACAGTTTGGTTCTCTATAAACAGTCACCTCATTCGCGAAACAACAGAACGATTCACATTAAGCCATCGGATCACATCAGTTTGTGACTCTCCTGCTTCCCTTCTTCCTATGACTCTCCACAGCAGAGAGTCTGTAGGAGTCTTTTCTGTGCTGCAACGTCTGTGACAATGTACACAGCGATTGTGGATGTGGGACTACCCCGCAAACACTATACCGTTTGATAAATGCCCTGACGCCATTTCTGACGTGGTTGTCCGTTGATCGGAGTGCTGTCTTCCGTGCAAACACGATCGTAACGACACCTGTTGTCAGTTTGTATGGTTATATCATGAATTAGACACATGACAGGTAAATAGCATTTCTTGCTTTAATTTTTGACACCAGTGCAATATTCAGCTTTCTGATCTGGTGTATAAATCTCTACCTCGTAAGTCTCGTGGATTTTCTACATCATTCTTCTTAATGTTGTTACTGAAAATGGAGACCTGTTATTAAATGACGCACACAACACTGTGAAATTTAATTTTCATTTTTCTTCGCGTATCTTAACACACAGTTTATCTTGATTACCTGCTGTGTAAATTATTGAACATCCAAATCTTTGTACAGGCCAAGAAGCTAGAAACACCCATAGACTGCTCAAGAAGTTCACAAATGGCCATAGTGAATGAGAGAACTGTACATGTTTGAAACTCACTTGAAATTTACCAGACTGTCAAATTTCATCTATGCACCTTAAACACAAACTTTACATGGTAGTGAACTTTTGATACAGAGATGTTACGGGACCAGTATTGGCAGCAGACTTTGATACACGTTACTACTACATGATGTGTTCATATTGAATGCTGGCCATGAGTTAAAGAACTTCTACATTTGACACAGAAATGTTGACTGGTGGGAAATCATGATTCGCGGAGTTTGAATATTTTGTGAGTTCGGTAATTAGAATATGCCAATGGTCTTGCTGCAGTGGTAACACCGGTTCCCATCAGATAACCGAAGTTAAGCGCCGTCGGGCTGCGTTAGCACTTGGATGGGCGGCCACCTCGTCTGCCGAGCGCTGTTGACAAGCGGGATGCACTCAGCCCTTGTGAGGCAAACTGAGCAGCTTTTTGATTAAGTAGCGTCTCTGGTCTCGTAAACTGACATACAGCTGGGAGAGCGGTGTGCTGACCACGTGCCCCTCCACATCCTCATCCAGTGATGCCTGTGGACTGAGGATGACACGGCGGCCAGTCGGTACTGTTGGGCCTTACACGACCTGTACGGATGGTGTTTTTAATTTAATTAGAATATATTTTATAATTATTTTGACTGTAGTAACTGAGTGTCACTATTAATTGAGCCCAAACATCCACAGCAGCAGTAAACTGCTTCCCTGCTATGGATCCTTAACGCTCGCCTAGTTGCACTCTTGCAAATAAACACTTGTTTGATAGGTCAGCTCTGTAATAAAGACGTGGCGGCACAATAAGAAATAATACTAGAATGAAATTTCCGCTCTGGAGCAGTGTGTGTGCTGACGTGAAAGTTCCTGCCATATTAAAACTCTGAGTCAGACTGACTCATACTCTGGACCTTCAACTTTCAAAGCACGACTCATGACCTTTCCTTCCTCCGGTACCTCATCTCCACTGAGATGAAACAGTCATCCCGGAAAAATCGCCCAATCTGTGGCTAAGCCATACCTCCACAATATTCTTTCTTCTAGGAGTGCTAGTCCTGTTAGTTTCACAGGAGAACTTCTGTGCATTTGGAAGCTAGCAGATGAGCTAGTGACAGAAGTAAAGGTATGAGGACAGATCGTGAGTTATGCATTGGTAGTTCAGTCGGTAGAGCACTTGCCCGTGAAAGGCAAAGTTCTCATGTTCGAGTCTTGGACTGGCACACAGTTTTAATCTGCCAGGGAGTTCAAAGAAATAACATTTGTTAAGAGTATATTCCACAATTTTACTTATCTTTGGTACAATGTGATGTATGGCACTTGATGTCCTAAACCTAACACAATGATATCTAAATACCTTTGCTGTCTCTTGGCACTTCATGATTGGTCACTGTAAGCGGATGAAATACTGCAAACTCTCTGTTAAGGATTCAAGCCCTCTGGAAACAGTAACCTTCTAAGTCGGAAGGCAGTCCTCAGAGTACTCTAATGAGGGGGCTGCAGGCACTGAAATGAACTGTCTAATTGCTAGTTTGTATGTGTCAAATTGCTGGTACGGAACTATGTGTGTGTGTCCACGGCATGTATTGTTTTGGTACCTTTTCTCTGTCTGCCAGAACAAGGTGGAAGCAAAGTACTCTGCAGCTGATAGTGTTCCCTACTGGCTACTGCCCACTCTATTGGCAGATGTGTCATTTCGCTGGAGGAAGTGGTACGGAAGCAGGAACAGGTCTATGTAATGAGCACCATCTGGAGGCTGCTGCATCGACCTCAGAGATTCCAGGTGACTGGTCGCGCCTGTGTGGTGCAACTTCTTGCAGTGTTTGTTTTGAACTTCTTGTTTGGTAGCCGTGTGTGGTAGCCGCGTGGTTTAAGGCGCCTTGTCACGGCCTGTACGACTGCCCCCCCGTCGGAGTTTCGACTCCTCTCTAGGGCATGGGTGTGTGTGCTGTCCATAGCGTAAGTTAGTTTAAGTTAGATTAAGTAGTGTGTAGGCTTAGGGACCGATGACTTCAGCAGTTTGGTCCCTTAAGACCTTACCAAAAGTTTCCAATTTTCTTCCTTGGTACACAACATCCCCCATGTGCATTTCGCTAGTGAGTCGCCTGCGACACTGCAGGAAACCCACGCAAAACCCTGGTGAATCGGTGCCTGTTCAAGTGTTCATTATTTCAACATTGAGGCTGGTCTCAGGTTGGAGGCTTGATTTCCACTTCCATTGGCTCCATCCAGGCTGGATGCAGCTGGGGACCATATGTGGAGGAACTGGTGGGTGTGGCTGCTGGCTGCATCAAAATGTCCCTCAGATGGTTGAGTGCAAATTGGTCTTCTGAGTCTGCAATGGAAAACAGTCTAGGCATTCTGCCCATATGCACGCGAGCAAAATGCAGGACAATTTGATTTTTACGGTGTGCTGCGATTCCTTGTGAACATTTAATGTTAAGCATAGCATTGCTGAGCTGCTCCATGACTATGTCTGGTACCAATGTGTTTTTCTTATACTCGTACACTGAAATGAGTAGCGGATCACTGAGCTTAAGAAAATTTTGTTTTGACTGTTGTAGAGCCTTGGCACGTTGATGCGTGAGTGGCTTTAAATTACCCGTTATATCTGATGTGGTCTTCCATGGAATTTCACCGCTGGAAAATGTGTGTCGTGAAGAGTGAGTCTGCACTGAGACATGAAGATCAGTAAAGCACTATCTTTATTCTACTATCGAATCAACTTCGTCATGGACGACTTGAAAGTTCATACAAATGTTTCAGCATGTCCATGGGCCTCAGGATGAAATAGCGCAATCCTGAAGTGTGAAATGGCATTGACTTCACAACACAGTTTAAATTCATGAGAAGAAAATTGTGTGCCATAGTCAGTGACAATAGATTTTGGCAGTCCTTAAATGGAGAAGACTTGTGAAAAAGCCTGAATGGTTCCTGTTGAAGATATGAACGACATGATATGATACGTCTGATTGTTCGATAATTTCAGATGGACATGCAAAGGAGTGGTAACAGTGCTTGCTGATTGTAAAGGATTTTCTTTAATTTCTTCTAATTCTAAAATTCACGTTAAACTCAGTCTTCTCTTAGTTAGCAGGCAGTGAAAGCATGATCCTGGCAGTTTTTACTCGCCTCGGCTTGCCCTCAGCTAGCGAGGTGAGTGACAAGACACACGCGACAGGAGGTAAACACCCAGCCACCCGAGTCGCTGGGAGCAGCCACCTCTATCTCATTCACTGCGGCAGAGGGCGGCGTGAGTCTTTCACAAGAATAGCAACGCCTGTGGATGAAAGTGCTTGCGCGCCGAGTTCAGTGAACTTCCTCAGCCGCTCCGCAGTGACGAATAAGAATACGGAGTTTTCTCGCAAGGGACCAGGCCACCTACGCAAAAGCGTGTCTTGTAAGACAACATCTCACTGTTGCGAAGTAGCCAAGGGGCGCTTCAAAAGGTGTCTTTTTTCTCTTGTCGCAGGACCGGAGACAGCATGAGCGTAAACAGTAAGAAGGCAAAGTTACAGAAAGTTTCTGTGTGACGGCTTTGGGCAGGTCGACACTCACAATCTTTGGGAGCGACGATTTCCCATAGGGCGGCACTCACAAGTTTTTGGAACGAGAAGTTGTGGTACGTTTAGCGATCGCAGTCTTCCGAAAAGCTACGCCGAATCACTCAGAATAAAATTCTTGCCGGCCGGTGTGGTCGAGCGGTTCTAGGCGCTTTAGTCCGGAACCGCACGACCGCTACGGTCGCAGGTTCGAATCCTGCCTAGGGCATGGATGTGTGTGGTGTCCTTAGGTTAGTTAGGTTTAAGTAATTCTAAGTTCTAGGGGACTGATGACCTCATATGTTAAGTCCCATAGTGCTCAGAGCCATTTGAACCATTTGAATAAAATTCTTAGGAGTTTCGGATTAGAGAAATAAAATATGAGATCTCACATTGGCCAAAACAGGCAGTATTGGCTGGCTCATACTGCAAAGGAGCAGGACAGCGAAGTATCAGGGTGCTTCTTCACCGCTAGTCCCAGAGAGAGGAGCATTTCGGTGTTAGGAGCTGGAGAGATGTAAACGATGCCTGCAGCTGATGCAGTTTCCAAGTCTGGACTTGGAGAGGAGCAGTCGATTTGCGAGTAGAAGGCTGTGCCAAAGCAGAGTCTTTTTCCACCTGCGACCTCGCCACCCGTCTTCTCCCGCAGTTGATGTAAGTTTCGCAGCTTAACAAGGTACAAAATTCGCACAGGATGATAGAAATGTTGTTTCAGACTACTTAGTCAGTCATTGTATGGTGACGTCTCGGCCACGGTCTTAGTCTTTGGAGTTCTCCTTCCTCGTAGTCATCACCACCAATTTAATTTCGTGATTAGTAATCAGTTAACATAACTTATTATTTATTTGGTCTGTTCTATGAGAACTTTTACAGTTTTTTTTTTGTTTCCCAAAGACCCACAATTGTCGTGCGTTCAAATGTGTACGGGCATTCATTCTCCCGTGACGAGGATTTGATCCTTATTTGTTCTGAGCAATCATTTGAATTTGCAATCAATGAAGGTATGTGATTCGTAACCCTCGTTTCATTACAGTAACAGATAGTCCCACCATACTTAGTACTTATTAGCATTTATCAGGGTACACAGTTATGGTCCATGTATTAGGGCTAACTCTTTCCTTCTGTTTCTTTGTGCACATTTCCGCCGGCCGAAGTGGCCGTGCGGTTAAAGGCGCTGCAGTCTGGAACCGCAAGACCGCTACGGTCGCAGGTTCGAATCCTGCCTCGGACATGGATGTTTGTGATGTCCTTAGGTTAGTTAGGTTTAACTAGTTCTAAGTTCTAGGGGACTAATGACCTCAGCAGTTGAGTCCCATAGTGCTCAGAGCCATTTGAACCATTTGCACATTTCCTTTACATACACCTGGAATGTGGTGGAGGACTTGCACCTTCAGTGATGATATGCAGTGCATGGCAGTAACAAATCAGATTGACTAGAGCCTTAACTCCAGTGGTGTCTTGCATTAAATAATGGTGATCCTTAGCCTGAATCTTACCCTTACGTAACCTTTCGATCAAGTCATATTTGTGTAATTCGTGACAGTGTAACTTGTAGGTTATGTTTGCTTTCGATAATGTTGATTTTGATCCAGTTTAATATTTTTATTTTAAAGCGGGTTATAATCAATAAATTCATCCCTCTTACTATTTGTATCCTTTGCAGCTCTGATCGTCGACGTTGTTCAGTCCAAGTTGTTTTTGTATAGCGTTGTTGGTTTGTGAATTTTGGAGGAATTTCCTTGTGTTTTTTGTGTGTCAGTATATAGAGAAGTCGAATGTGTTTATAGAGGTAATAAAATGTCACAGAATCCGAAACTGCAAGGGGAGCCCATTGATGAAAGGTTAGCGGAGAGTGCAGGTGTAATACCAGTGAGACAGTCAGTGGTCTGTACATTGTTCGATGCTCACAACGTGACCTCACAGAGCATCGGGTGCCATGTCAGCAATTTACACCAGACTTGTGTTTAATATGCAGACGGTATGGACATCGCATGGGAGCTTGTGGAGAGTGCCTGTGTCTAAGCTGAACAAATGACTGGAACAGAACGGAAAACTGAGGAGTAATGGGGAAGTAAGAGCTACGTGAATTCTGTGCATGATATGTGTTTGCATGAAATTGACGTTCACAGGATCCAAGGAATTAACGGTATTCACAATGCCAAGATCGCTGTTAAGTCAATGGGGGACTAAGAGTCATGATTCTCCAAGAGGTACTTCGCGTGTTACAACAAGTTTTTTGGTGTCTCTACCGAGGGTTATCTTATGCTGATCCTTGGCTACGTGCTCTACGAATTGCGTATGAGGAAGGTGCTTTCTGGCAGTCCAAAAGAGGCATTTAGTATCGGTAAATCGGTGACAAAAGTACGCGAAGAGAGGGGTCCACCGAGCCAGGCTGAGGTGAAAAATAGCTTCTGTGATTTCGAAGTTTCGAAATGGTCATACAGAGATACAGACAGGAAGAAGGACGCCATCGAACGGAGTGAACTAGCCAAGCCGTTACCGGCAGTGTTACTACAAGAAAGAGGGCAATGATTAAGGGTCTGCGTAGCGAGATGGAGAAGGCTTTGGTAGGCATGGACGAACAATTACCAGTTGGGGTCCCAGTCTTGGCGCAAGTTCCCTTCTTTCAACAACAGACTGACAAAGTAGAAAAGTCGTACGTCATAAGTCGTCTTGTGGTAATGGACATTACTTTACCTTCCGCAAAATCCAAACATTTCGGAATGATAGCAAGGAATTACACCTAGACTCCTGGATTTACCAATTCCATGACGCGCTTCCCCCCTACTTGGCCTGTGAGACAATGATTGGATTATACACTGAAAATCCAAAGAAACTGGTACACCTGCCTAAAATTATGTAGGGCCCCCGCGAGCACGCAAAAGTGCCGCAACACGACATGGCATGGATTAGACTAACGTCTGAAGTAGTACTGCAGGGAGTTGAACCATCAATCCTGCAGAGCTGTCCATAAGTCGTAAGAGTACGAGGTGGTGAAGATCTCTTCTGAACATCATGTTCCAAGGCATCCCAGATATGCTCAATACTGTTCATGTATGGGGAGTTTGGTAGACAGCGGAAGTGTTTAAACACAGAAGAGTGTTTCTGGAGCCACTTTGTAGCAATTCTGGACGTGTGGGGTATCGCATTGTCCTGCTGGAATTGCCCAAGTCCGTCGGCATGCAGGATGCAGGTCATCAGACGGCATGCTTACGTACATGTCACCAGTCAGAGTCGTATCTAGACGTATCAGGGGTCCCATAACACTCTAACTGCACACGCCCCACACCATTACAAAGCCTCCACCAGCTCCAACAGTCCCCTACTGACATACAGGGCCCACGGATTCATCAGGTTGACTACACGTACACGTCCATCCGCTCGATACAATTTGAAACAAGACTCGTGCGACAACGCAACATGTTTCCAGTCATCAACAGTCAAATGTCGGTGCTGTTGGATCCAGGCGATGCGTAAAGCCATGTGTCGTGGAGTCATCAAGGGGACAAGAGTGGGCCTTCGGTTCCGAAAGCCAATATCGATGGTGCTTCGTTGAATGATTAATACGCTGACACTTGTTGATTGCCCAGCATTGAAATCTGCAGCAATTCTCGAAAGGGTTGCACCCCTGTCACGTTGAACAATTCTCTTCAGTTGTCGTTGGTCCCTTTCTTGCAGGATCTTTTTCCGGCCGCAGCGATGTCGGAGATTTGATATTTTAGCAGATTCCTGATAGTCACGGTACAGTCGTGAAATGGTCGTACGGGCAAATCCCCACTTCATTGCTCCTCGGAGATACTGCTTCCCATCGCTTGTGCGCCGACTGTAATATCACGTTGGAGCTCACTTAAATCTTGATAACTGCCCTTGTGGCAGCGGTAACCGATCTAACAACTGCTCAAATGGTTCAAATGGCTCCGAGCACTATGGGACTTAACAGCTGTGGTCATCAGTCCCCTAGAACTTAGAACTACTTAAACCTAACTAACCTAAGGACATCACACACGTCCATGCCCGAGGCAGGATTCGAACCTGCGACCGTACTAACAACTGCGCCAGACACTTGTTATCTTATACAGGGTGTTACAAAAGGGTACGGCCAAACTTTCAGGAAACATTCCTCACGCACAAAGAAAGAAAATATGTTATGTGGGCATGTGTCCGGAAACGCTTACTTTCCATGTTAGAGCTCATTTTATTACTTCTCTTCAAATCACATTAATCATGGAATGGAAACACACAGCAACAGAACGTACCAGCGTGACTTCAAACACTTTGTTACGCGAAATGTTCAAATTGTCCACCGTTAGCGAGGATACATGCATCCACCCTCCGTCGCATGGAATCCCTGATGCACTGATGCAGCCCTGGAGAATGGCGTGTTATATCACAGCCGTCCACAATACGAGCACGGAGAATCTCTACATTTGGTACCGGGGTTGCGTATACAAGAGCTTTCAAATGCCCCCATAAATGAAAGTCAAGAGGGTTGAGGTCAGGAGAGCGTGGAGGCCATGGAATTGGTCCGCCTCTACCAATCCATCAGTCACCAAATCTGTTTTTGAGAAGCGTACGAACACTTCGACTGAAATGTGCAGGAACTCCACCGTGGATGAACCACATGTTTTGTCGTACTTGTAAAGGCACATGTTCTAGCAGCACAGGTGGAGTATCCCGTATGAAATCATGATAACGTGCTCCATTGAGCGTAGGTGGAAGAACATGGGGCCCAATCAAGACATCACCAACAATGCCTGCCCAAACGTTCACAGAAAATCTGTGTTGATGACGTGATTGCACAATTGCGTGCGGATTCTCGTCAGCCCACACATGTTGATTGTGATAGTTTACAATTTGATCACATTGGAATGAAGCCTCATCCGTAAAGAGAACATTTTCACTGAAATGAGGATTGACACATTGTTGGACAAACCATTCGCAGAAGTGTACCCGTGGAGGCCAATAAGCTGCTGATAGTGCCTGCACATGCTGTACATGGTACGGAAACAACTGGTTCTCCAGTAGCACTCTCCATACAGTGACGTGGTCGAGATCCATGATTAGCGAGTTGTCGATGTGATAACCCCGCGAAGTTCTTGTATGAGATACTGAGGGACAATCAGTTCCTTGATGCTCCCTTAAGCACCTCTGCTCTCCTCCGCGAAATTACCCATTACATACCAACAAGACCTAGTGGGGGGGATGTGAAGGCAATGTGGAAACTTTTCGGGAAATTATGAACCAGGTTTGTGTCATCCAGGGTCACGAAGAAGGCAGAAATAGTGAACGAAAGAATCTGCTTCGTTCGGCACAGGTGTACGAAAGGTACGAGAGATGGCGTGAGGCAACTAGCCTGTGTCATAATGCCTACGGCAAGAACAGTCGAAAGCGATTATGTGATGGAGGCGATGCGAATTCGATCCACCGTAATAATAAAAGAATGGAACGTGCAGGAGCTACAGGCGCCACGAATTCTCGAGACACAGGACTCAACCGTGTCGGCATAATAGAAGTGAACTGTTTTGAAGTTAGGTTAGTGGAGACGGCAACAAAGACGTGACGAGAAAAGGTTCGTCCAGAGTATTATAGTAGTATAGGAGTATGATACTATAGTTGTAAGTTAACAGATAGTGAACCTGTGTTCGTTCTAGTATGTGGTGTAGAAATTAGTATGTATGTGATGGCCAAAATGTAGTTTAGTCTTTTTCTTATTCTTTCTCTCTGTTCTTGAGAACACTTGTCTTTCCCTCTTCTTAGTTATAAGATATGATTAGCAAGTTTTTTCATACCAACGTTATTGACGTCGAATCCAAGTCACATATATCCTGCAGCACTTAACATTTGAGAAACGTGAAACCCATCATAGAGTAATGTCATAGGTTTAAGCGACGAGCACGATTAAAATTAATTTTGTGGATAGATGTAGGTGTAATAGTAAAGAAAATTTGATTTAGTACGTCTGTTTGCATCTGTTGGTTTTTGAGATTCGTAAGTGCTGTGTGTAGCGAATGTTGCACGGTGCAGGAAGTGAAGTTGTGCCACGAATGTGGAGAATTTTGGTTGAGTTTGCTGTTTGCTGATGTTGTATAGGTTTAAGTTAATGAGGTTCAACCTCCCCCCTCTTCCCTCTCGGTAATGATTTAGTTTTTGACGTTATTGTACAATCAGTTGTACTTGTGATGAGGATGAGATATGTTCACGGAGCACTAAGTGTGGTGCGAAATACAGGGTGTATAAAAAAGAATCATCCGATTAATAAAAATCATAACAATTATGTTGTTTGAGATAGGGGCGTGAACTGTGAGCTCAAAGAAAATAATCACTGGGCGTGAACAACGTACAGTTGGAAAGAGCAAACTCTCGAGTTTTACATGGTTCTCGCTAGGTAGCAGCAGTGTGCCCCCACTTGAGTTCCAGTAAAAATGGTGTCAGGACAACATAAAGTGTTTGGGTTATACGTTTTGTGCAGTGCGTGTCAGTAATAACTGTTCAGCATGACGTTCGTACTAGGTATGGTGTGGATCCTCCTACAGCACAGAGCATTAGACGATGGCATGAACAATCCCGAGTGTCTGACAGAGAAGTCGAATGCATCCGCCATAGTTTCACAAGGTGTCCGCAGAAATTCTCGTGCAGCTCGACAGCTCAACATGCCCCCGATGTCCGTCTGGCGTCAGTTGCGTCGACGTTTGCACATGAAACCGTACAAAATTCAGCTACTGCAAGCTCTTCGTGAAGGTGACAAATAACAATCCATGGAGTTCCGTTCACATGGTTCAAATGACTCTGAGCACTATGGGACTTAACTTCTGAGGTCATCAGTGCCCTAGAACGTAGAACTACTTAAACCTAACTAACCTAAGGACATCACACACATCCATGCACGAGGCAGGATTCGAACCTGCAACCGTAGCGGTCGCGCAGTTCCAGACTGTAGCGCCTAGAACCCTTCGACCACCCCGGCCGGCGGAGTACCGTAATTTCGTTCCTGGCAAGATGGGGGATGACAGTTTTCTTCCACGCTTAGTGTTTAGTGACGAGGCAACATTCCATTTAAATAGAAAGGTGAACCGTCATAAAGCGAGAATAAGGGGTACGGAACAACCACATGGAGTTGTACAACATGAGAGAGACTCTCTAAAATTTAATGTGTTTTGTACAGTTCCTCGGGAAAAGGTGAATGGTTCATTTTTCTTTGCAGAGAACACCTATGAAAAAGTATGAAAAAAAACTTTTTGGGTTTACCGTTCATTAAAAAACAAAATTCATTGTGTATGTTTATTAGTTTCTGAAGCATAGACGTACCAAATTGTATGAATCTTTTTACATCTACATCTACATCTACATTTATACTCCGCAAGCCACCCAACGGTGTGTGGCGGAGGGCACTTTACGTGCCACTGTCATTACCTCCCTTTCCTGTTCCAGTCGCGTACGGTTCGCGGGAAGAACGACTGTCTGAAAGCCTCCGTGCGCGCTCTAATCTCTCTAAATTTACATTCGTGATCTCCTCGGGAGGTATAAGTAGGGGAAAGCAAGATATTCGATACCTCATCCAGAAACGCACCCTCTCGAAACCTGGCGAGCAAGCTACACCGCGATGCAGAGCGCCTCTCTTGCAGAGTCTGCCACTTGAGTTTATTAAACATCTCCGTAACGCTATCACAGTTACCAAATAACCCTGTGACGAAACGCGCCGGTCTTCTTTGGATCTTCTCTATCTCCTCCGTCAAACCGATCTGGTACGGATCCCACACTGATAAGCAATACTCAAGTATAGGTCGAACGAGTGTTTTGTAAGCCACCTCTTTTGTTGATGGACTACATGTTCTAAGGACTCTCCCAATGAATCTCAACCTGGTACCCGCCTTACCAACAATTAATTTTATATGATCATTCCACTTCAAATCGTTCCGCACGCATACTCCCAGATATTTTACAGAAGTAACTGCTACCAGTGTTTGTTCCGCTATCATATAATCATACAATAAAGGATCCTTCTTTCTATGTATTCGCAATACATTACATTTGTCTACGTTAAGGGACAGTTGCCACTCCCTGCACCAAGTGCCTATCCGCTGCAGATCTTCCTGCATTTCGCTACAATTTTCTAATGCTGCAACTTCTCTGTATACTACAGCATCATCCGCGAAAAGCCGCATGGAACTTCCGACACTATCTATTAGGTCATTTATATATATTGTGAAAAGCAATGGTCCCATAACACTCCCCTATGGCACGCCAGAGGTTACTTTAACGTCTGTAGACGTCTCTCCATTGATAACAACATGCTGTGTTCTGTTTGCTAAAAACTCTTCAATCCAGCCACACAGCTGGTCTGATATTCCGTAGGCTCTTACTTTGTTTATCAGGCGACAGTGCGGAACTGTATCGAACGCCTTCCGGAAGTCAAGAAAAATAGCATCTACCTGGGAGCCTGTATCTAATATTTTCTGGGTCTCATGAACAAATAAAGCGAGTTGGGTCTCACACGATCGCTGTTTCCGGAATCCATGTTGATTCCTACATAGCAGATTCTGGGTTTCCAAAAACGACATGATACTCGAGCAAAAAACATTTTCTAAAATTCTACAACAGATCGACGTCAGAGATATAGGTCTATAGTTTTGCGCATCTGCTCGACGACCCTTCTTGAAGACTGGGACTACCTGTGCTCTTTTCCAATCATTTGGAACCCTCCGTTCCTCTAGAGACTTGCGGTACACGGCTGTTAGAAGGGGGGCAAGTTCTTTCGCGTACTCTGTGTAGAATCGAATTGGTATCCCGGCAGGTCCAGTGGACTTTCCTCTATTGAGTGATTCCAGTTGCTTTTCTATTCCTTGGACACTTATTTCGATGTCAGCCATTTTTTCGCTTGTGCGAGGATTTAGAGAAGGAACTGCAGTGCGGTCTTCCTCTGTGAAACAGCTTTGGAAAAAGGTGTTTAGTATTTCAGCTTTACGCGAGTCATCCTCTGTTTCAATGCCATCATCATCCCGGAGTGTCTGGATATGCTGTTTCGAGCCACTTACTGATTTAACGTAAGACCAGAACTTCCTAGGATTTTCTGTCAAGTCGGTACATAGAATTTTACTTTCGAATTCACTGAACGCTTCACGCATAGCCCTCCTTACGCTATTTTTACATATTTTAGCTTCTGTTTGTCTGAGAGGTTTTGGCTGCGTTTAAACTTGGAGTGAAGCTCTCTTTGCTTTCGCAGTAGTTTCCTAACTTTGTTGTTGTACCACGGTGGGTTTTTCCCGTCCCTCACAGTTTTACTCGGCACGTACCTGTCTAAAACGCATTTTACGATTGCCTTGACCTTTTTCCATAAACACTCAACATTGTCAGTGTCGGAACAGAAATTTTCGTTTTGATCTGTTAGGTAGTCTGAAATCTGCCTTCTATTACTCTTGCTAAACAGATAAAGCTTCCTCCCTTTTTTTATATTCCTATTAACTTCCATATTCAGGGATTCTGTAACGGCCTTATGATCACTGATTCCCTGTTCTGCACTTAAAGAGTCGAAAAGTTTGGGTCTGTTTGTTATCAGTAGGTCCAAGATGTTATCTCCACGAGTCGGTTCTCTGTTTAATTGCTCGAGGTAATTTTCGGATAGTCAGTATAATGTCACTCGATGCTCTGTCCCTACCACCCGTCCTAAACATCTGAGTGTCCCAGTCTATATCTGGTAAATTGAAATCTCCACCTAAGACTATAACATGCTGAGAAAATTTATGTGAAATGTATTCCAAATTTTCTGTATTGTATTGTGGAGGGGGTGAAGTAGCTTTGCATGTGATAGTCTGGAAGTATATTTGATACAGGGCAAACAGGGTGTACCGCGAGCGTGGTAGTGGATGACTGAAGGAAGATGAAATGAGCGTATGGCATTGTTGGCCGGGAGGCCCGTGTCTGGGAAAGTTCGGCCGCCAAGTGCAAGTCCTCTTGCAGTCGTCGCCGGATTGGGGAACTTGAGTGCCGGTAATGAGGGTGAAATGATGATAAGGACAACACAAGACCTAGTCCACGAGCGAAGAATATCTCCAGCCATGCCAGGAATCGAACCTTGGCCCGCTTGCACGGGAGGTAAGCACGTTACCACCCAGCGGACATGTCTGAAGGAATCTTCGTTATTTGATCAACGTGGTCGATCAACCTTACTCCGTGTTGCCCAGAAGGTGCTATTGTTTTCGTTTAGTGAATAAGTGAATGAAGTTGTTGCACTCGCTCCAAGGAGCGTCATAGGTAATGTTGATTTCCCGCACTCCAAGTGAGTTGCACCCCTTTTGCATTTTCGTGTTGAGATGAATTTGGCACGATCCAAGGGAACTGTCGACCCTTCTTTTTTTCTGTTGTCTTTCTTTCTTCTTTTTAACCTTTATCGAAGTTATGGTTTTTAGTAATGTCTCACCAAAGTGGTGAGATGACGATATAAGAGAGTTGGCAACGAACAGGCTCGTAAATGATCGAGATAATTCTTGTGTTTGTGTGGCGTCCAACTGCCAATCACAGAGACTAGAGACGTAATATCACTAAAGACTTTACATTCTGTTTTGTTTCTTAACAGTAGTAGGCAGCAATCCATCATATAGTACGGAGAAAAAGCAGCAGATAAGATATTACTAAGAGACGTGATGCACGAAGAAGAAATGTTGCATTATATGAAGCATCAGACATTCACGTAAGTACGGATACCCAAGGCAAGTGGTGTCGGAATTAAGGATTCACGCGAAAGAGAGTTGCAAAAGGTGTTAACCAAGAACCAACAGGCGATAATCAGGTATTGTGACGCTAGGTAAGGTTTTCAGGAAACATACCGTAGCTCGTCATTTATAAAAAGACAAGTTAGTAAAGGCAATAATTAATATGTGCGATGTGAAGTGTTTACATTTATTTTACTTGTGGATGTTCATATGTTCTTGTTCCAAGTCTGATAGAGATAATATGATGGATGGCGCAAGTCAGATGAGATGCCCACTGAATTAGGAAACGATCGAGAGCGAGAAAATAATATTTCGTTTGTCCAGTAATATAGTTTGGTGCATAAGGTGGGTATCGGTATCAGCGTTGTTTGACAGCAGATTGGTCCTTGTTCTTATGAAACGCATGTTAGGAATAAATTCATTAAACTCCTCGAATTATCATACTAACCCGACTCGGTGTCACTAATAGATGTTTTGCTTCCCTACAGGAGTCTTGAGGGTATCTGACCCTTTATCAGTGCTAGAGATGGCCCTTAAGGACGAGACTTACTAAATTAGATGTTAATGTCCATACTCTTACATAGTGTTCCCTAAAGGCGTTCTTGTATCTGTTATTTAAGTCCCTTCAAGTCAGTCGTGTCACAACATGCCTCATATTATTTACTAATGCAGTAACAATAAATACATACATGGTAGCACTCTAGAACTGTGTAGATGAGGACTTTTTGTATTGATTTGTAACGCTGTACACAGTACTAATGTAATGCCAGTATGTAAGCCGGCCTGAGTGGCCGTGCGGTTCTAGGCGCTACAGTCTGGAACCGAGCGACCGCTACGGTCGCAGGTTCGAATCCTGCCTCGGGCATGGATGTGTGTGATGTCCTTAGGTTAGTTAGGTTTAATTAGTTCTAAGTTCTAGGCGACTGATGACCTCAGAAGTTAAGTCGCATAGTGCTCAGAGCCAAGCCAAACCAATGCCAGTATGTAAGGAACCGGTACTGAGAATTATGTAGAAGATCTGTGCAGGCGGTGTAATTGATCAAGCTTCGTGCAGGCCAGCGAGAATTTCATGCGCGGCACGACACTCCTGATGTTGGGACACGCAGCGAAGGCGCATGGCGACACGCCGGGGCTTGCCGAGGCGACCAGCTGTGTGGGCCGTCCGCCGGGGATGAACGGACACCCATCTTCCAGTATGGACCGAAACCGTCCAGGTCAGGGGGTGGCACTGCAGTGTGCAGCCATCCATGTCTGCTAACCGCTACGTTATACAGCAGCCAGTTGTCAACACAGAGCCAACTGATCCTACACGGGTGACTGTGGTTGTCCAGAGCCAGCTAGCCACTACATCACATGCCACGCCAGCTATCAACAAACAAGCAAGCTGATTCAGAGCAGGTGGCAGACTAATGCTGCAGCTGGGCAACTGCTCAGTCAGTCAACTATTCATCAGGTCAGTTTAGTTCAGCATGGACATTAATATATGCGCCTTCGCATGTTGATGAGGTACCTGAGTAGTTGGCCACAACAGTAATATCCTGCTTCAACGAATTAACTAACTGAATCAGCGACACAAGACATGACCGAGGACAGTGCTCAATCAACCTTCTTTTCAGTCTGAGAAGCCACAATTTTCCTCTGTCAAGCGATCTTGGTTCGAGTGAAGGCTGATCCTAATTTATTCTTGGACAGAACACCATGCTAGATGTCTCCACTCCCACATACTTTTCTGTTTGCTGGAAAATCACTAAGTTGCGGCCCTCTGGTGTCAGCAACTCATTTACCTTGAAATGCTTGTCCATCTGGTCTAAGTTCAATTGATAGATCCAACAGTCCTGTCGCTCCCTCGTGAAGTGAAACTTGCAGTACCTCATGAATGAAGCTGGGCGCAATGGATGTGAACCTTTCATGTTGTTCCTGAGGCAACCTGTGGCACGGCATAGTACACGAAGAGTAGGGGCACACAATGCTCCAGCAACCTTCAAATTGCAAGGGTCCCGCAGAGTTAACTGACGTGGCCGAGCTTACTTCAAGAGGCGGCGGGTGCAGATGTTGACAGAAGAGGACCCTCCCCCTTCTGCTGAATGAACTCTTCTGACTCTTCTACTCGCCAAGTGTCAATGTTGATTGTCAGTACCATTTGAAGATAGTGATACCATATGTTTTTATGTCAATTCATCTGCATAGATCTTCGGTACATTTACATGGTGTAAATAATTCTGTATTTATTATGAAATGTGTTGTCATTGGTAACCTAATTCAGTTCAGTATTCGATTTTACCTGTCTTGAACAATAATTAGTTTCTCAGCCTGTGGACGCTTACCAGGTGACGTAAGAGGTGTATTTTGTTTTTAATCAAGTAATGTTATTTCTCTATAGACTAGGAAAATTCTAGGTTTCATTTTGCAGTTTTACCAACACTAGTGTTTGTCCTCAAATGTGAATGCTGACTGAATGCTGTACTACAACGTGTATAATAAGTAACTCAAAGATCTTCATGTTTTGTATGAGTCCTCCCATCGTTCTTCCTAAGTTTACTCAGTAATTTTGGTTGTCTTTGCAAGTCAGTAATTTGGTCGTCACATTCTGCGACTGAAGTTGGATAATTTAGCGTATTTTCTTGTACTGCGACGATTTTTCGATCTCTTACGTAACTTTAATCAATAACTGTGGTCGTCGCCTTCTGTGATTGACGTTGTGTAATTTAGTGTATTCGCTTGCATTGTGAAGATGTGTCAGAATTTTTCACATCACTCAGTAATCGTGGTCGTCGCCTTCTGCGATTTTGTAATGATTTGTCAATGTCTTACATCTGTTTATAAACTTTCTATTAATGTGGACGACCACTTGGGTCGCTAGTGTGAAGGTATCAAATTATGATGACACTGTGGATATGTTTAAGTATTGATTTTTTTCCCTTTAATGCAGTATTTTGTCATGTGTATTTTTATCTTACGGAGAACTGAGTGCATACTTGAGAAAGAAATTCCTAGTCTTAACGAGTGAGTGTGAGTTAGAGTAAACTTAGGAGGCTTCGTTTCCTCAATAGTCTGGAGTGTGTGCCCCTCAGTTCAGGCTGTTGTGAAACCGGCTCCAAGGGAGAGGCATGTGTATGGTTGTGTTGGTACCTTGCTCAAACCTATATGTAAAATTAAATTGTACCAGCTTACTAATGATAGAGAGAGATGGTTTGACCAGTGCCAAGGGCACAAAAATAATAAAGAAAATCAAACTGTAATGCACAGTTGCGCACTTTCCATCCCACCTAATCTCATACGGTGGGTTATGGACGAGCTCACACAAAAATTTAAGATTTCCTGAAGTTTTCCATACTTAGACAGGTCTTCGTACAACAACCTCGGGACCGTTTTGTCAAGCGGGTTGGCAGGTAATGAAACGCGTCAGGCTGTGGCCAGCCTCGTGTTTTATTCTTTTTCAGTCAGTGTACTTATGTCTTGATATGATAGGTCTAAACGATCGATATTTTTCGATGTATATGCAAAGAAGGGGTGAATGGTCATTGTAGAGGATTTTCTTTAATTTCTTTTAATTCTAAAATGCATGTTGAATTAATTCTTCTGTAGTTAGGGAGGGCGTGAAAGCATGGCTCTTGTAGGTTTTCCTTTCCTCGGCTTGCCCTCAGCGAGCGAGGTGATTGACCAGACACGCCACACGAGGTAAACACCGGCCACCCGAGTGCATGGGAGCAGCTAGCCCTCTCCCATTCACTGGGCAGAAGGCCTAGCAACGCTCGTCGAAGAAAGTGCTTGCATACTAAGTTCAGTGAACTGCTCCAGCCCACTCTGCAGTGGCGAATATGAATACGGAGTTTTCGCCGAAGGAACCAGGCCACTCACGCAAACGGCGTGTCCTGTACCATAACATTTCACTGTTGTTAAATAGCCACGAGGTGTCTCTAGAGGTGTGTCTTTTGTCTTGTGCCACCGCGTGCACGAGTGTAAACATTGAGAAGTAAAATTTACTGTAAGATTTTTGTGGGATAGCTTTTAATAAGGCGGCACTCGCAATCTTTTGGACCGGCGATTTCCCTTAGGACGGCATTCACAAGATTTTGGAACGAGGACTTGTGGTAGCTCTGAGCTCACAATGTTCCGAAAAGCTACGCCGAATCTTCTAGAATAATATTCTTACGAGTTTTCGGATTGGAGAAATAAAGTACACCATCTTAAATTGGCCAAAAATTGCAGTTTTGGCGAGCTCACACCGCGAAGGAGGAGGACAGCAAAGTATCGGGGCACTTCTTCGCTGCTAGGGTAAGAGAGAGGAACACTTTGGTGTTAGGAGTTGGAGGGAGCTAGACGATGCCTGGAGCTGATGCTGTTTAGAAGCCTAGACTTGGAGAGGAGCGGTCAATTTGCGAGCAGAAGGCTGTGCCAAGCCATTGCCCGTCTCCAGCTGCGACCTCGCCATGCCTCGTCTCCGACAACTGATGTAAGTTTTGCAGCGAAACAACGTACAGGATGATAGGCACGTTGTGTCAGATTTTGGAGTTCTCTTTCTTTTTTTTCACTAAGCTTCCAATGCAATGGCCGGCCGAAGTGGCCGGGCGGTTAAAGGCGCTGCAGTCTGGAACCGCAAGACCGCTACGGTCGCAGGTTCGAATCCTGCCTCGGGCATAGATGTTTGTGATGTCCTTAGGTTAGTTAGGTTTAACTAGTTCTAAGTTCTAGGGGACTAATGACATCAGCAGTTGAGTCCCATAGTGCTCAGAGCCATTTTTTTTTCCAATGCAATCATCACCACCAATTTAATTTCCTTATTAGTAGTCAGCTAAAATAAGTTATTATCTTTTTGGTCTGTTATATGAGAACTTTTCCAGTCCTTTCTTTCCTAAATACCTACAGTTATCTTGTATTCATGTGTGTAGGTGGGTTCATTCTCCTATGACGAGGACTTGATTCTTATTTGTTTTGAGCAATCATCTGAATTTGCATCCAATAAAGATACGTGATTTGTAATCCTTGTTTCATTACAGTAGCTGATAGTTCCCATCACTACTTAGTAATTATTGATATTTATCAGGGCTCACAGCTATGGTCCATGTATTAGGGCCAACCCTTTCCGTACGTTTCCTATCTGTACACCTGAAACGTAGACTTGCAACTTGAGTGGGGTACTTAGTGAATGTCAAGGGCAAATCAGATTGACTAGAGGCTTAACCTCAGTGGTGTCTTGCAATGGAAATTTGCAGAAAGCGTCAATGAGGATGAACCAGTAGCTTCCGAGGAACGACCCTGAAAAATCAATATGCAGACGTGGCCAGGGTTCTGATGCTGTACCCACGTAAAGTATTGTCGAGATGGAGCTAACTGGTATTTTTGACATGAATGGCATGTAGTCAACATCAGTTCAATGTCATTGTCAATATTTTGCTAGTAGCAATGGTCCCTAGGAACTTCCGATAATAGTTTATTTGTCCTAATACGGAAAGTATTTGCTTGACGTCTGTAGGAGCTGGAAGGTTTTAAAGGAGTCATTGTGTTGCGGTGTCGGCTTGATGCCGTGTGCAGACATTATGTAACTTGTATCGCACTTGCATTGATGAGCCAAAACATTATGACCGCCTGCTTAATAGCTTGTTTGTCCGTCTTTGGAACGAAATACATCACTGATAATGCGTATCAGGGATACGACAGTTTTCTGGTACGTTTGTAAAGGTATGTGGCATTAGATGTCTACGCACAGGTCATGTAATTCTCGTAAATAATGGGCCGGAGATTTGCGTACTCGGTGGTGGCGCTCGATAGCGACCCAGATGGATTCCATAGGATTTACATCAGGCGAATTTGGTAGCCGAGACATCAACATGAGTTCACACCACTGTAGCATGGTTCTGGCTCCGAGGCAAGAACTATTACACTGCTGAAAGATGACATTGCTGTCGGGAAAGACATCAACCATGAAGGGATGCAGGTGGCTTGAAGCTGTCAGCGTGTTTTCGATTACTACTACAGATGCAATGTAACCGCAGGAGAATGGCTCCCATAGCATAATAGTGCTCCCACTCGCCTGCACTGGATTCACATTCGGGAGGAAGACAGGTCAAATCCGCGTCCGTCCACTCAGATTTAGGTTTCCCGTTATTTCCCTAAATCGCTTTAGGCAAACGCCGAAATAGTTCCTTTGAAGGGTCACGACCGATTTCCTTCCCCATCCTTCCCTAAACCTATAAGCTCGCTGTTTGGTCCCCTTCCCCAAATCAACCAACCACCCAGCCTGCGTTCGTGGCCCGCTGCATGATTCGAGCCGCCGTTCGTCTCGATTGACGACGTCTGTGGAGACGAACATCGACCTAATGTAGAAAAAATGTGATTCACCCGGAGAACCAACACGTTTCCATTGATCAACGGTCGAATCCCGATGGTTCCGTGCCCACTGCAATAGTAATTGACTACGTCTTTGTGTCAACCTGTGAATACGTAGGCGTGGTCTGCTATGAACCCCACGATCTGTAAAGAGTCGTGGACGTCCAAGCATTTAGCGTCTCGTGGTAGTTTCATTGTCCTACCTTTTTCCGTAGACGCTCATGACGGTAGCACGTAAACATTTGACCGGCTTGACCGTATTCGAGATACTCGTTCACAGGCTCTGCGTGATAATAGTCTGCCCATTGTCCAAGTCGCTGATTTCAATGGATTTCCCCACATGCAGCCCGTATGTTCACTAGGGTGATCCGCCGTCCGTGTGTGCTCAGCCTACGTACTTGCGTTACCGCGTAACGTGGTCACAACGCCACTTGGCGGCATCCAACGTTGCGGTGAGCAGTAGTCGTAATGATTTTGGCTTATCAGTGTATGTTGGAAGAAGATGAGCTTCTCATTGTTGAATTTCAAATTTGCTGCTTGTAGTATTATGAAAACAAATTACAAAATCTTTAAGAGTTTCCGTGGAATTGTTCCAGAGTCAGTAATGTCGTCAGGGTAGTTCACAACATTCGGCGCTTTCTGAATTAATTGTTCTGTGTATCACTGGAAGAATCTCGGTGCACTGGCTGTTCTGAAGTGTAACCTTTTGTAACGTTAGAGACCAAATACAGTAATTATCATCACGAAACCTACGTGTGTCTTCATACAAAGGGATTTGCAAATATACTTCTTTAAGATCCAGTTTGGCAAACTATACACCGCCAGCTAATTTTGACATCAGTTCTGCCGAGTTGGAAATTGGATAGGTGTCAATAATAGACAGAGAATTAACGGTCACTCTGAAATCTCAGCAGATGCGAAGTGAGCCGTTCAGTTTTTGTACAACTCCGTATCGACCATTGGCTACTGGTTATGGCATAACCTCATTCTGTTCAAGAAGATTGAGTTCCTGCTTTACTTCACCTTTTAATGCAAACGTAATTTTGCGTGCTTTGCAAAATTTCGGCACAGCGTTTGGCTTCAGCGTAATGTGTACCTTGTAATCTTTGATACCGCTTGTTGGTTTGTAAAAAATACCAGCATATTTTTGGTACAGCTGATTTAACTTTCCGTTTGGAATTTCAGTTTGATTTTAATTTGCTTCACTGTGAATGGTGAAGCCCAAAGCATTGAAGAAATTCAGTCCAAACACATTCATTGCTTTATTTGAATTTGCAACTACGAATATACCCTGTTTCGTAAATTGTTGAAAATTGTCTTTTCAGTGGACTCTCCTGATTATTGTAACTAATAGCGAAATTTGAGAATCAGTTAAGTATGGCATTCCTAACTTTCGGCACGCTGCAGGTTAACGATTGAAATTGACGATAATTTGTAATTTGAAAACTGATCGGATCTTCGTTAACTCGAAGCGTTATAGTTAACGACTTGTTATTGCCAGCAAAGATGGCATTTACGTGACATTTCGTCAGTGAAAATTTTTGAACCTACACTTATTCGTTATTAACAATATTGACTTTTTATTATTGATCATTATTGTATGCTTGAGTGTATGTTGTTTTTGTCTGTTGCACTTTGTTTTGCACAAATCAGTCCTATGCCTGGTCTTTTTGCAGTAATTACAATTTGTGATGCAATAGTAGACACATTCGTCGTTTTGTGGATTAAGACACAGCGTGAATAAGGTTGTAATTTAGGATTTATATACATGTTTACTGACTGTTTCGTTTGAGTAGCGTGCGTGCCTTGTGATTTCCTGGTGTGGCCTAGCTCAAATGGCTCTGAGCACTATGGGACTTAACATCTATGGCCATCAGTCTCCTAGAACTTAGAACTACTTAAACCTAACTAACTTAAGGACAGCACACAACACCCAGTCATCACGAGGCAGAGAAAATCCCTGACCCCGCCGGGAATCGAACACGGGAACCCGGGCGCGGGATGTGGCCTAGCTGTTTGCTTGGTCGAAACGGCTGTTGACATGTACTAAATACGTCAGCATCTTCGAACCGTATTGCCTCTGCAGATGCAGATGCTCTTAGCCAATTTTTGGCGGCCCCCACTGCTTCAGCCAATAGGGATCTGTGCTCTGTGATGAGAAGACTATAATTGAAGTTATAAATTCGCAGTTTGGTAGGATGGACCAAAATACAAATGTACCTGCTTAATGCAAATATATATATTGTGTGGAAATGCGTCCATTCTTGTAGAGAGAAAAAAAGAAAGAAAGAAACACGTGCAATGCACATGTAAGTACATATTGTAAATAATAGTATGCCTGACAGTAAGTGTTCAAAAATGGCTCTGAGCACTATGGGACTTAACATCTGAGGTCATCAGTCCCCTTGAACTTAGAACTACTTAAACCTAACTAACCTAACTTACCTAAGGACATCACACACATCCATGCCCGAGGCAGGATTAGAACCTGCGACCGTAGCAGTCGCGCGGTTCCAGACTGAAGCGCCTAGAACCGCTCGGCCACACCGGCCGGCTCAGTAAGTGTTGGTCTTCATATTTCAACACTTACAATATGTTATAACAAATTAATTTCAACACCTCTTGTTGAGCAAATGATTGAGTCTAGTCATTTGTACACTGTAGTGAAGGGATCAAGTTCTTTAGTAAATTATAAATGATATGACAAATTCACAGATGGTTCATTATTAATAATAATTTTTGCAGTGCATTTTACTAACAATATTTAGTTTTATTTGTTAACAGTTCTTTTACTCTCCTTTGATATTTGGTTTATTTATGAATACTTGAGAAGTTAATTGTCAATAAATAGTATTTTTGCACTTTAAAGATTATCTGCATACATATAGGCCTATACAATATTTTTTGAAACTAATACTACAACGTACATATAGATACTATTTACACTAAAAGTAGTAGGCAGAGAAAGACTCTATAAAAAACGTTTCCCATTTAATCAGCACTTTGTAGTTGCTTTCACTCTTTATATACTGTTTTCACTCCTTAGCACAATACTTACAGTTTATAATTACTTTCTGACTGGGATTTTATACAGTATGTGGGAAACGGCTGGGCTAACACCATCACGTGAAGAAAAAAGACACATGCACATTCAGACACACAAATAGTGTACATAGCAGCAGAGCATGCACTCAGTCATGCATATGACACACGCACCTATGACCAACGGTTCGTCCAGCTATTCCACACACACACACACACACACACACACACACACACACACACACACACACAGAGAGAGATCCACGCTTTACAAATAAATAACAATTCACACACTCAGTAACTCAAGTGCATATTGTGAGATAGGGAGGGTCCCAATCCCATCCTCACAAATGAACTCTTTGTCATCATGAAGCAATAGGTCGACATTCAGCTGCAGTGCAGTATCACGACCTCATGATCAAGACTACTTAGTGCACTATAAGCGAAGTACCACCAATGTCCTCAAGCAAGCACTTCTTGTAGTCTTTGATCAAGAGAGCCTTTGAGGCTGCAAATGCACACCATTAGCCCACCTTTGAATGGAACATGAATCTAGACAGTAATCAGATATGTTAGATCTAAGCCATACAACAAACTCCACAATCTGTGACCCATTCACCTCGTCTTTCATCAGGCCGATAACTTCCTTGGTTTGAAGTGTTATTTCAAATGGATTTTCAGCTGCATATCTAGGCATGTCGAATTCGTCATGATGTACCTAATTACTTCATACGGATCACCCAGTAGATGAAACTGTCTGTATTCATACAAAGTAATTCACGATCACTGAAATTTAGCTTTGCAGGCTCAAAATGGAATCTCGGGGTTAGGCGCCAATGACACGGTGGCAAGTCGCAGTGTATGTCATGTAAATGGGTACAATACGCCATATCTCCATCCAAATATATATATATATATATATATATATATATATATATATATATATATATATATATATTTTCTCTCCAAGCTGACGACTTCTTCTGTAGACAGCCATCGGAATGCTCCAAACGGTAGAGATTGCTGCATGAAGTGCCTATAGAGGTTATTTACACCCGTGTAAAGAATATACAGTGTGTTTGAAAAAGAATTCCGTAGTTTTAATGTGTCCTAGAATCTGTGCAAAGTGACATACACTATTCTAGTTTGTGGTGATTGATTCATCAACTCTCCAAGTTTGGCTCCCCTGGAGCTGGTAGGTCTGCTTAACCTTGAGACGGCTCTAGAGCTGTTGATTTCTTCTGTTCCCTCAGTTCAGCCCAGGCGTGCGTGCAGTGCAGTGCAGAGCAACTCAGCAACAATGTGTACTCTGCAACAGAAAGCGCAGTGTGTTATTTGGCTTGTGAAAACTGAGTCAGTTACAGCAGTGCAACGTAATTTTAGACGTCAGTATGGTGGTGAGCCACGTACAGCAAGAACTATCCGTCATTGGGTAAAGTCTTTCAAGGAAACCGATAGTGTTTTAAAAACAAAATCACCACGTAGAGAAAGAACTTCTGAAGATGTTGCTGAACAGACCAGTGTTTCGTGTGTTCAGAGCCTGAAGAAGTCATTGGCCAGATGTAGTCTACAATTAGGAGTGTCTAAAGGTACTGTGTATGTTGTTGTGCGTAAAAGACGTTGTGAGCCTACAAATTGCAACTGTTAGGTGTAATAAAACCTACTGATAAAATCGAAAGGTATGAGTTTGCTTGTTGACTTTCTACACAGAATTGATGATGATGTCAATCTTTTTTAAAAAGATTCTCTTTTCTAATGAGGCTACATTTCATGTCAGTGGAACAGTTAATCGTCATAACTGCAGAATTTGGGGGGCAGAGCATCCACATGAAGTTACTCAGCATCAACGTGACTCTCCCAAAGTTAATGTCTGGTGCAGTTTGGTGGAAGATCGTGTGACTGATACTTTCATTTTTGTAGAAGAAACAATAAACGGGGACGTTTACTGTAACATGTTGACAGATTACGTCTTTCCCTAAATGGACGATATTGAAGTGGATAAGGGGCTTGTGTTTTTCCAACAAGATGACGCTCCACCTCATTACAGTAACTATGTGCTTGCGGCTCTTGACTCTCGCTTTTCAGGAAGGTGGACAGGCAGGGCTGGCCCAATACCTGGCCACTACGAAGCCCAGACTTAGCCCCACTGGAATTTTTCTTTTGGAGGCACATAAAAGTGTTGTGTACAGTGAAAAGATCAGAGACATCAGTCATTTACGTGAAGGAATCGTCGCGGCAGTTGGGACAGTTACACCTGAAATGCTGGTGAATATGGGGCGAGAAGTGGAATATCATTTCGACGAGTGCAGGGCAACAAACGGATCCCACATTGACGTCTACTAACATTAAACAAAACTGGAATGAATTCTCTGTCATGATATGTACTCATTGATGTAATGTTTCATTAATTTCCCATTAAATTTATACTTCAAACTAGGGAGTTCTTTTTCAAACACCATGTAATTCAAATCGTCAGATGACCTATCTTGTCCTCGCTTATTCGCGGATTATTCACCTTGGCATACCTCTGGCCATCCTGGCAAAGACCCCTATGAATTCTACATTCGAAAAAGGGCAATATGTCAACATCAGTCAACAGATCAATGTCAGCATGTGTCTTTTTTAAAATTGCATTCCACAACAGCCATCGCTTGGTCTCGTAGAAGGCAGGATTCAGAGTGCATGTGGTCATACATACACTCTGGAGTTTCTCAAAAATGTCTGCGAGCAAGACCTCAGTATCCATGTACAATTTAATATATTCCACTAAAACAGAGATGTGGAACTCCTGCTAAACATTCTCTACATGTCCAGACTCCACATCCATTACGACAGTGCCTTTGAGTTTACTTGTAAATGCCTCTTTGTCGGGTGATGTTGTTTTGTGGAGTTTCTCCATAGAATCCAGATGTTCATAAGGAAAGACCCCGTTCTTTGTCACAATCTGAAACTTAGCATCAACGAGATCTACAGCTCTAGTGATATGCATATCCTCTTGATACACTGTCTCAGCAAATATCTAAAGATATGGGGGTGAAACGTAAAGTATCCAGGAAGCACAGCATTATTATTGGCACAGTTGGCATGGGGAATCAAATGTAGTTTTTCACAGTGTCTGGTATGACACTGACCTTATCATTTTCGAAACCGAAATGACCTAAGTGCCCAGGCGCACCATACTCGCTAAAATTATGGAAGAAGATGGATATGTGTCATGACCACTGGTATTTCAAGTAGCATGCATTATGAGCTGCGCCACATAACCTCACAATCAGATGACGATAATCTCTATCTGTAGTTTCCACTTTTCTATCCATCGGCCCGACGGAGGTTCGAGTCCTCCCTCGGGCATGGGTGTGTGTGTGTGTTTGTCCTTAGGATAATTTAGGTTAAGTAGTGTGTAAGCTTAGGGACTGATACCCTTAGCAGTTAAGTCCCATAAGATTTCACACATATTTGAACATTTTTTTATCCATCGGCAGCCCAGAAATGAGCCAGTCTACTTCCTGATCACATAAACCATCATTCTCCCACGATTTAGTCATTGGAATATTTCTGCTGTAAATAGCATCAACACTCAGCGCAAATTTTTCGAGCCCACAGAGCACCAATGTCGCAGGCTTATCCTTCATGTACGATTCTAATTTGCTGTGGTTAGAGCCATGTGAGCATACAACTTAACAGGCTGCTGCATACGGTACATGGCGTTCTGTGAGGGTGCTATGAGAGACACTGGGGTCGCCATGACACTGTACTACAAAAGCTAGGAGGCCCTCAGATTAAATGTATATGATGAAGAGACATCAATCCTGGTGGTGGGCAATCAATAAGATGCACTTCTGAGTACTCAGTTTTAGTAAAAGGGTTCAGGCTTCCACAGCAAAAATATTGCGCAATTTTTTTTTACTCAATTGGATGGAAAGGAGATGGACATATTTTTGATCCAGACATAATGCTGCTACTCATTCTTGGAGAACAGCAACAAATCTATGTGTTAGAGAGTCGACCAACTGCTTTGAAGAAGCAGATATGTCTGACTACTTTATGATTTACGTATTTCTGCACAGTGTGCTATTCGTCATATTCTTCTGGGTTGCTTTTATCTATATCCAGGCTGTAAAAATGAACTAAGTAATCAGGGTTGCGCTTGTAGAATTCTCGTAAGTTCTGGATTTTGAGAGGGAATGAGATGCCATTGAAGTTATAATGTCTGCAGAAAGATGTTTTCGTATGTATCTGTAAGATATGCATGTTTCAGGTAATTTCTATCAGAAGCCAGAAGCGAACATGTTCAGCAATATTCACCCCCATATCTAGATTCTGGACATTAATACATCATTTTTTAACAGAATATCTTCCAGAAGAGGTATGAAACCGCGCTCACATTAAGTTGGTCAAAAACATGCAAGTACATATCCATATGGAGTACATGGCTGAGCGCCATCCCAAACTATCTTTCCTGCATTTCAGAAAAATGATCCAGCATGACACTTTTGGTAAAAGTTCTGAACCACTCTGCAATTGACTCACTCCGTGATATTACGTCATATTTCGGCCAAAATTTGACAATGCCAGCTTTGGGAAGTATGTGAGCTCACAATACAGAAATGTCCTGTGCCTAATAGCAGGATACCAAGGGTTGTTGACGATTACATGCAGTTCCCTTTCCAAGTTAAATGATGATGGCGTCCTCTTGGGTAAAATATTCCGGAGGTAAAATAGTCCCCCATTCGGATCTCCGGGCGGGGACTACTCAGGAGGACGCCGTTATCAGGAGAAAGAAAACTGGCATTCTACGGATCGGAGCGTGGAATGTCAGATCCCTTAATCGGGTAGGTAGGTTAGAAAATTTAAAAAGGGAAATGGATAGGTTAAAGTTAGATATAGTGGGAATTAGTGAAGTTCGGTGGCAGGCGGAACAAGACTTTTGGGCAGGTGAATACAGGGCTATAAATACAAAATCAAATAGGGGTAATGCAGGAGTAGGTTTAATAATTAATAAAAAATAGGAGTACGGGTAAGCTACTATAAACAGCATAGTGAACACATTATTTTGGCCAAGATAGACACGAAGCCCACGTTTACTACAGTAGTACAAGTTTATATGCCAACTAGCTCTGCAGATAACGAAGAAATTGATGAAATGTATGGTGAGATAAAAGAAATTATTCAGGTAGAGAAGGGAGACGAAAATTTAATAGTCATGGGTGACTGGAATTCGAGAGCAGGGGAAAGGGTGAGAAGGAAACATAGTAGGTGAATATGGATTGGGGCTAAGAAAACAAAGAGGAAGCCGCCTGGTAGAATTTTGCGCAGAGCATAACTGAATCATAGCTAACACTTGGTTCAAGAATCATGAAAGAAGGTTGTATACATGGAAGAACCCTGGAGATACTAGAAGGTATCAGATAGATTATATAATGGTAAGCCAGAGATTTAGGAACCAGGATTTAAATTATAAGACATTTCCAGGGGCAGATGTGGACTCTGACCACAATTTATTGGTTATGAACTATAGATTAAAACTGAAGAAACTGCAGAAAGGTGGGAATTTAAGGAGATGGGACCTGGATAAGCTGAAAGAACCAGAGGTTGTACAGAGTTTCAGGGAGAGCATAAGGGAACTGTTGACAGGAATGGGGGAAGGAAATACAGTAGAAGAAGAATGGGTAGCTTTCAGGGATGAAATAGTGAAGGGAGCAGAGGATCAAATAGGTAAAAGGACGAGGGCTAGTAGAAACCCTTGGGTAACAGAAGAAATATTGAATTTAATTGATGAAAGGAGAAAATATAAAAATGCAGTAAATGAAGCAGGGAAAAAGGAATACAAACGTCTCAAATATGATATTGACAGGAAGTGCAAAATGGCTAAGCAGGGATGGCTAGAGGACAAATGTAAGGATGTAGAGGCTTATCTCACGAGGGGTAGGATAGATACTACCTACAGGAAAATTAAAGAGATCTTTAGAGAAAGGAGAACCACTTGCATGAATATCAAGAGCTTTGATGGAAACCCAGTTCTAAGCAAAGAAGGGAAAGCAGAAAGGTGGAAGGAGTATAGAGAGGGTCTATACAAGGACGATGTACTTGAGGACAATATTATGGAAATGGAAGAGGATGTAGATGAAGATGAAATGGGAGATATGATACTGCGTGAAGAGTTTGACAGAGCACTGAAAGACCTGAGTTGAAACAAGGCGCCCGGAGTAGACAACATTCCATTAGAACTACTGACAGCCTTGGGAGAGCCAGTCCTGACAAAACTCTACCATCTGGTGAGCAAGATGTACGAGACAGGCGAAATTCCCTCAGACTTGAAGAAGAATATAATAATTCCAATCCCAAAGAAAGCAGGTGTCGACAGATGTGAAAATTACCGAACTGTCAGTTTAATAAGTCACAGCTGCAAGATACTAACGCGAATTCTTTACAGACGAATGGAAAAACTGATAGAAGCCGACCTCGGGGAAGATCAGTTTGGATTCCGTAGAAATGTTGGAACACGTGAGGAAATACTGACCCTACGACTTATCTTAGAAGAAAGATTAAGGAAAGGCAAACCTACGTTTCTAGCATCTGTAGACTTAGAGAAAGCTTTTGACAATGTTGACTGGAATACTCTCTTTCAAATTCTGAAGGTGGCAGGGGTAAAATACAGGGAGTGAAAGGCTATTTACAATTTGTACAGAAAGCAGATGGCAGTTATAAGAGTCGAGGGGTATGACGGGGAAACAGTGGTTGGGAAGGCAGTGAGACAGGGTTGTAGCCTATCCCCGATGTTATTCAGTTTGTATATTGAGCAAGCAATAAACGAAACAAAAGAAAAGTTCGGAGTGGGTATTAAAATCCATGGAGAAGAAATAAAAACTTTGAGGTTCGCCGATGACATTGTAATTCTGTCAGAGACAGCAAAGGACTTGGAAGAGCAGTTGAACGGAATGGACAGTGTCTTGAAAGGAGGATATAAGATGAACATCAACAAAAGCAAAACGAGGATAATGGAATGTAGTCGAATTAAGTCGGGTGATGCTGAGGGAATTAGATTAGGAAATGAGACACTTAAAGTATTAAAGAAGTTTTGCTATTTGGGGACCAAAATAACTGATGATGGTCGAAGTAGAGAGGATATAAAATGTAGACTGGCAATGGCAAGGAAAGCGTTTCTGAAGAAGAGAAATTTGTTAACATCGAGTATAGATTTAAGTGTCAGGAAGTCGTTTCTGAAAGTATTTGTATGGACTGTAGCCATGTATCGAAGTGAAACATGGACGATAAATAGTTTAGACAAGAAGAGAATAGAAGCTTTCGAAATGTGGTGCTACAGAAGAATGCTGAAGATTAGATGGGTAGATCACATAACTAATGAGGAGGTATTGAATAGAATTGGGGAGAAGAGGAGCTTGTGGCACAACTTGATTAGAAGAAGGGATCGGTTGGTAGGAAATGTTCTGGGACATCGAGGGGTCACCAATTTAGTACTGGAGGGCAGCGTGGAGGGTAAAAATCGTAGAGGGAGACCAAGAGATGAATACACTAAGCAGATTCAGAAGGATGTAGGCTGCAGTCGGTACTGGGAGATGAAGAAGCTAGCACAGGATAGGGTATCATGGAGAGCTGCATCAAACCAGTCTCAGGACTGAAGACCACAACAACAACAACCCTTTCCAAAACGACTTGACAGACATTGAGGTAAATGGCAGAATCTCTTTAGCCCACATTAGTGCTGCCTATGCGAGCTTGCAAGATCCTACCCTCAGGAGCACCCAGCAACCACAGAGTTGAAACTTCCTGGCAGATTAAAACTGTGTGCCCGACCGAGACTCGAACTCGGGACCTTTGCCTTTCGCGGGCAAGTGCTCTACCAACTGAGCTACCGAAGCACGACTCACGCCCGGTACTCACAGCTTTACTTCTGCCAGTACCTCGTCTCCTACCTTCCAAACTTTACAGGTTCGCAGGAGAGCTTCTGTAAAGTTTGGAAGGTAGGAGACGAGGTACTGGCAGAAGTAACGCTGTGAGTACCGGGCGTGAGTCGTGCTTCGGTAGCTCAGTTGATAGAGCACTTGCCCGCGAAAGGCAAAGGTCCCGCGTTCGAGTCTCGGTCGGGCACACAGTTTTAATCTGCCAGGAAGTTTCATATCAGCGCACACTCCGCTGCAGAGTGAAAATCTCATTCTGGAAACATCCCCAGGCTGTGGCTAAGCCATGTCTCCGCAATATCCTTTCTTTCAGGAGTGCTAGTTCTGCAAGGTTCGCAGGAGAGCTTCTGTAAAGTTTGGAAGGTAGGAGACGAGGTACTGGCAGAAGTACAGCTGTGAGTACCGGGCGTGAGTCGTGCTTCGGTAGCTCAGTTGGTAGAGCACTTGCCCGCGAAAGGCAAAGGTCCCGAGTTCGAGTCTCGGTCGGGACACAGTTTTAATCTGCCAGGAAGTTTCATATCAGCGCACATTCCGCTGCAGAGTGAAAATCTCATTCTGGAACCACAGACTTGTCCAGTGCTACTTTCTGAATTACCTGGTGATCTGTAACAGGGCAGGCTGTAGGGTTGCTACCGCTAGGTACAGACCAATGTCAGTGTCTGTGCAGACTGGACTGGGGTGAATGCACTATTGTTGATGGAGCCACTCATGGTGAATGCATCGTTATTGATGACCACATCATCAGTGCTAGCATCATCAATGTGGTCCAGCTGTGGTGTCGAGGGCCTCTGCGAGTTGTCAGTGGGCGTGGTGAAAGAATCGCCAACATGCAACACTGCAAGTCCACCTCCAGAATGTTCCAGTACTCCTGCAGTGGAAGAAGCGAGATTGACAAGCATCCTGTGTTTGCAACACATATAATAGGCATATATATACTTTCGTTAAGGTTCATCAATGTTGATGTAGCCAATAAGTGATTTTAGACATACATAGTGATAATAATAAATGCTGTGTGGCTAGGGCCTCCCGTCGGGTAGACCGTTTGCCGGGTGCAAGGCTTTTGATTTGGCGCCACTTCGGCGACTTGCGCGTTGATGGGGACGAAATGATGATGATTAGGACAACACAGCACCCAGCCTTGAGCGGAGAAAAATCTCCGACCCAGCCGGGAATCGAAACCGGGCCCTTAGGATTGACATTCCGTCGCACTGACCACTTTTTTTTTGCACGGTAGCCGTGAATCTCTTTATTTTTTAATTTTTTTGTTTATTTGTATATTTTTTACCTAACAAGAGAAATAATCATAGCCATCCCTACGGGGCACCGTCACTTGTGTCCCTGCTAAAAATAATTGAACTCTTACCTCTTCAGGCGTTGCCTTCCTAACTATACGTAACCACCCCCCCCCCCCCCCCCCTCCATTTAAAATGTGAAGAAACAACACTATACGGGAATAACGTGTGTGCGCCAACCCACAAAAACACGATGAAAGGAAGGGGGAAGGGTATTTCTAGTAGGGTGTGGAAGTTATTTTTTATTGTTTTTAATTTTTTTATTTGTTTTATTTATATAGATATCAATGTGCGAACAGTCACAGTTAATCAAGCCTGGAAAACTAAAACAGAATGAAGACACCATACGAAGATAGTAAACATAAATAACACGAAAATAAGTTACCATTTCGTAGTTAGGCTTCCCAGCGACTGCGCCCACTGATAAAGATTGTTCAATATATGATCGTTTTCAGTTCGTTCTGACCTCATCTGTCACTGCCTGGAACATTCCAGCTACACGACGGGCTGTGAAAGGCACTCCATAGGTAGTTTGCGAAGCATTGTCGATATCTGGTATCCCCGGAAATAGCATGATGTCTTTCTTGCAAATAGAGCCAGAAGTCAAGTAAATTCTTTTGTCCGTCACGACAGAGGTAATGGATCGCATGTCCACATATCCAGGTGACGGAGTTGGTTCGAGTCTTGGGGTAAAACGTCTCATCCGGGAACAATAACGTGCGTGCAGATATATGCTCCGGCCTAACTCGTAAGAGAGAAACCAGCATCTGCCGCACTAGGTGCCAAGCCGGTTCCGCCTCTCCACAGCTGAGGCGGTGCTCGTCAGAATCTACTGTATTACAACCCGCACAATTGGGAAATTCTGCCATGTGGATATTGTAGAGAGGTTCTTGCGTCACCAGCTTCCCATTACCGACTACGTACCATTGGGAAACAACTTCGGAATCAAGCATGGCATCGTGTACAGTCTTCCACACCACGTGCCATTGTACATCAGGATATTTTAGTTCGACCACATTTAGGGGGCGGCGTTGCAGCATGTCGTGATATAGGCGTCGAGTTGTGGCCATTCGTGGTGTCGTGAACGCTACACTGTAATAACTTTATCCTAAATAGAAACGTCCTACATAAAAGAGGGGCCCTGGGATGTTCTGTAGCGGCACCGGCGCTCTTAGTGAAGCAGGTCGTCGCGCCGTCAGAAGCAACCTCGTGAGGCTTGTAGGACAACGCCGCAACAGACATAAATGTGAGCTAACATAGAGGGCAATGGCCCTGTTATGGACGTTAACTAGGCCGAGACCACCTTTTTCCTTGAGGAGGGTAAGAGATACGTATCTGATCTTCAGTAACATACCAGTACTGACGAAGTATCCCAGCGCTGCCATAATGCTACGCGCCAAGGGGTTCGGAATGGGTAGCGTTTGGGCGACATGCGGTATGCTGGACGCAAGGTATACATTGGCGTAATGCGCCCGCTGAACGATGTTGAGGGATCGCAAGCGCTGATTTGCAATTCCAGTCCGAATTTGGTTAAGATGGCGTCGATAGTTGAGCGTCGTCGCTCGTCGCATGTCGTTCATGAAGTCTAAGCCCAAGCAGCGGACAGTATCACCGAAGCGTAAGGGGGCAATGTGTTACTACTGTAGCCCAATCCCGATGCTCAAGGCGACGGACTTGTCAACGTTGGTTTGGCTACCAGAAGCTGTACCGTAGGTTGCAATTCAGTCCAAAGCCGCCGCCATTTCGTCAGCTCCACGTATGACGATCACCAAATCATCCGCATATGCGGTGTAGCGAGAGATGAAGCCGCCAAACTGTATCCCAGTGAGCCTGTCTCGGAGACCACACAACAAAGGTTCTAAGGCCAATGCAAATAACAATGTTGATAATGGACATCCCTGTCGTACTGATCGGCGGATCGGCATGGGTGCCGTCAGTCTTCCATTAACAAGAACTCCAGAAGTAGCCCCATGCAGAAGGCGTGTAAACACTGTGATAACGGGGTCGGGGTATTTCATGCGCCGTAGAACGGCCGTGAGGAAAGTGTGGCCCACACGGTCAAAAGGCTGACTAAAGTCGATAGACACCAGAGCTGCCGGCAAAGGCCTCACCCGTGCAAGGGAGATGAGATCTTTGTAACGACATAACGCAGTTCTGATGTTGTTGGGTCCCCCCAAGGAAGTCTGATCGCTGGACAGGAAGTGCAATAGTGTGCTGCGAATACGTTCTGATAGCAGCCTCGAAAAGATCTTGAAGTCGCTGTTCAATAACGTTAAGGGGCGATAATCGTGGACATGATTCCGTCCCTTCGGCTTATGGATGGGGACAATCAGTCCTTCCAAGAACGGTGCAGGCAACGGTATGACCGGGGACATCAATTCCTGACAAATTTCAACCCAACACGGTACAAACAGTTGTTTAAAGGCTCGATAGAACTCTAATGGTAATCCGTCGATTCCTGGTGATTTATGAGGAGCACCTTTACCAATGGCGTCGAGAACTTCCTCTTCTGTCACTTCTCCCAGTGAAGTCGGTACCATGTCTGGTGGAACTGCACTGTGGACATGTGCCGAAACGGTGGCTACCGTCGCCATATCAGGGAGCACTGCTGAATAAAGGTGAGCGTAATGCTTGTTCTACCACGTGTCGACCGTCGACCGTTATCATGTCCGTTACCAGTGCCCTACGGCGCCTCCTGCGCTCCAGGAGCACGTGGTGCATAGATGGTCTTTCTGATTGTATCATGTCTGTAGCACGCGACCGTATAAGAGCGTGCTGAGGAGACAAGCTGCGCTTTCGCGTGATTGGCGATGATCTGCCTGTTAGGTGAGGGCTCCATAGCAAGACATTCTCGTAGGACGGTGTAATAAAAGTTTTCCGTGCTCCTCCTCCACGCCGCCGCTTCCCGGCCGTAAGCCATGAAGGTAGTTTTCCGTGCTCCTCCTCCACGCCGCTGCTTCCCGGCCGTAAGCCATGAAGGTGAGCCTAAGAGCAGGCTTCGCACATTCAATCCACCAACTGAGGGTCGATCGGTAACGACCACGATGCTGTAAGGACGCGTTCCACGGCTCTTCGATAGCAGCTTTACATGCCGTCTCGTCCAGATGGGCGACGTTCAGTTTCCATGGGGGCCTACTGCGCCACACACGTGCAGGTTGGAGGGCAATGGTGCAAATATAGGCTGTGTGGTCGATGAATGCAGTGGGCCAGAGCTCTGCTCCTTTCGTCGCCGTAGAAAGGGTGCTTGTGACGTAAATCCTATCTAACCGACTTGATGAATGACTTGTATAATGGGTGTAACCAGGAGCTGGGCGAGGGATGTAGCATCACGTGTCGAGCAGATGGAGGTCACGCACTAGCATTTCCAAGTCTGCACGCGGGACGTGATGTGGCTGCTGATCAGACGGAGATAAACTACAGCTAAAATCTCCTCCGATCACCATATCGTCTATGCGGCCCATTAATAGACGCGTAATATCTTCCGAAAAAAAGCGAGCCCGATCTCACAGTTATGGCCATGGCTCTTGCACTCGGTAAGTACAGTACGTCCGCAGCCGCCAAGCCTTCCCGTAGCAGGACAGCCACACCACAATCGGTAGAAGAAGCGTGGGAGATGTGGGCGGTATATCCGTAGAAGTCAGGGAAACTAGCGACACACACTTCCTGTAAGAGGGCCACGTCGATGTCCGCCGCATCGAGCATGCGTTGTAGCATTGTTAGTTTGTGTGGTGCCCTTATCGCATTGATATTGATTGTGCCAAGGCGAAAGATGTGCTGCGTAGCCTCTTCACCTACGGTAGACGCCATGGCAGTCGAAGATAACCGCAAGCGATGCCGGACCCACCGAACCGGTTACAGATTAAGAGTCTTTCACGCTAGGAGTGGCATCCCCAATGCCACCCCCTCCCCTGTTACCCGTGCCCTCTCCAGGAAGTTCCTCAACATAGTCCGACGACAGTGGGTGCAACACGATGCTGTGTAGCTGAACGGCACCTTAATCTCTCTCACCCTCGTCGTCTTTGGTAGAGGTGGACGGAGCACCATCCATCGACGCGACCTGCTGCATCTGCAGTGCAAGAAGTAACTGGGCACTCGTAGTATGGGCAAGCGAATCGTCTATACCACTTAGATCCTCAGCAGGCGCAGCATCCATGCCGTCTGACGAGATGTCACCTTCTTGACCAGCCGTGTGTAGGAGGCAATCGTCAGAGGGGGTCCGTCGGCGTCGCTTGCGTCGTCGAGGCGAACGTTGCTTTCGAACGTGGACATCTGTATCCGAATGTGGGAGGCAATCCAGCGTCGTATCACCTTCCGCTAGGAAAGCCGCGGTCGGGACAATGTTCACGTCCACGTCCATCCCATCCTGAACGTTATGTTGCGTCTGGATTCCGTGGGACTGTTGCTGCTGTTGTTGCTGTGGAGGGGGCGACATATGGGTTGGCATTGGGGGTCCTTCCTCTTCCTCTCTTGGTCCTTCTGACGTCGATGGATGTGCTCGATCGCCCGTTTCGTCCTCATATATGGTGCGCATCGTGGTCTGAGCGTACGTGAGGGGCTGGATTATCGTCCCCGTTGGGGAAACGGAGTCTCCCACTGGTATCTGCGTAATTCCGAACATGGCCTTCCTGCACACATCCGGAAGAGGTACGCAGTTGACCGTTGTACATATCATTGCACGACAGCCACCGAAGTTCAAATAGGACGGCACATGTTCTTGAGCTGAGGTTTAATTTTGCGCACACCATTGTAGACCTTATACGTCGAAAAGTTTACCACTTTTCTACAACGTGGCTGATGACATTGCCATATGGTCGGAAGTCGTCCTTGACAACTTCCTCTGGGACCTCGAAGGGGAGCTCGAAAACTCTTACAGTCCTTAGGCCCATGCCTGCATGATCCACCGTCACTGCACAAATATTCCCGTCAGAATGTTTGAATCTGAGTGAGTTCGCGTATTTAGACACCACTGTCGCGCAGACCTCTGCACTGGTCATTTTAACGTAAACCACGCACGCCGTTATAGAAAAATGTATTTCGACGACAGTCGCCGGATATAAACGTAGATCGTCGCTTATGAACTGTTGTATTTCATAGGCTCGAGGGCGCGCGTAATCTGGTTGGAAGGTAATTTTGGTCGGATCGTGGCACCACGTGTGTGCCTTAGTCGCACTGAACTTGGAACAAATACAACTCGCGCCGCGAGAAGGTAAACACAAGCAAGCGCTCACGGTCGCGCACGGCGGGGCGCAGTGGACGTCGTCGCCCAACCGCAGCCGAAAGCAGACTGCCACTGAGCTACCGGGGGCGGACATACATAATAATTATCACTGGGTACGTTAATCACACATTCTAATAATTTCATATTTCATATACAGTTCAGTTCAATATGTTTTGCTATACTCTCATCAAATGCAACTATAAAACAACAACAGGCATCGTAAGTACTGTACGCACGTGTAAATTATCTGCAGAAGAAGAAATAATACTACCTGTGCATCTGATATTCCACGTTGTTGTTGTTCTGGTCTTTGTCCAGAGGTTGGTTTGATGCAGCTCTCCATGCTACCCTATCCTGTGCAAGCTTCTTCATCTCCCAGTACTTACTACAACCTGCATCCTTCTGAATCTGCTTAGTATATTCATCTCTTGGTCTCCCTCTACGATTTTTACCCTCCACACTGCCCTCCAATACTAAATTGGTTATCCATTGATGCCTCAGAACATGTCCTACCAACCGGTCCCTTCTTCTTGTCAAGTTGTGCAACAAACTCTTCTTCTCCCTAATTATATTCAATACCTCCTCATTAGATATGTGATCTACCCATCTAATCTTCAGCATTCTTCTGTAGCACCACATTTCGAAAGCTTCTATTCTCTTCTTGTCTAAACTATTTATCGTCCATGTTTCATTTCGATACATGGCTGCAGTCCATACAAATACTTTCAGAAACGACTTCCTGACACTTAAATCAATACTCGATGTTAACAAATTTCTATTCTTCAGAAACGCTTTCCTTGCCGTTGCCAGTCTACATATTATATCTTCTCTACTTCGACCATCATCAGTTATTTTGCTCCCCAAATAGCAAAACTCCTTTACTACTTTAAGTGTCTCATTTCCTAATTTAATGCCCTCAGCATCACCCGACTTAATTCGACTGCATTCCATTATCCTCGTTTTGCTTTTGTTGATGTTCATCTTATATGCTTCTTTCAAGACACTGTCCATTCCGTTCAACTGCTCTTCCAAGTCCTTTGTTGTCTCTGACAGAATTGCAGTGTCATCGGCGAACCTCAAAGTTTTTTTCTTCTCCATGGATTTTAATACCTACTCCGAATTTTTCTTTTGTTTCCTTACTTCTTGCTCAATATACAGATTGAATAACATCGGGGAGAGGCTACAACCCTGTCTCACTCCCTTCCCAACCAACTGATATTCCACAGTCAGTCTAAAACCCCATGAATTTTGGGCTGAGAATTGCGATGGAATAATTTCACCCATCTTTCATATACAGTGGTATTCCGATCACCTCATTTACATTCTAACAAATCACCCATTAGGAAATCCGTAGTTGGATCATCAAAGATCGGTGATGCTATGCTGTTACCCTGGTCACACATCTTATGGAGATTACTTAGAAAAAAAGGAAACGTCTTCTCAACATTATAAGTAATTCGAATGGTTCAAATGGCTCTGAGCACTATGGGACTTAACTTCTGAGATCGTCAGTCCCCCAGAACTTAGAACTATTTAAACTTAACTAACCTAAGGACAGCACACACATCCATGCCCGAGGCAGGATTCGAACCTGCGACCGTAGCGGTCGCGCGGTTCCATACTGTAACGCCTAGAACCGCTCGGCCACCCCGGCCGGCATTGTAAGTAATTATTAAAAAGCACATACATACGTATAAATATGCACACTTACATTCAAACTCCTGAAAATCATTCACGAGGAAATCCATAATTTCATCATCAGAGAGCGGTGAAATATGCTTTTGACCTTGTCATCAACAGCCAACAAATGAGGGCACTTACTTGCTCCATTAAAATTAATCCAACTGACGTTACCATCAATGATGATGGCCAGACTGATGTGGATGGGAACTGCTCAGCGCAGCTTCTTTATAGTAATGCTAGCGAGCGTTTTCCAGCTTGCACAACACTGACGCAAATATATTTCACTAGCTTCACTCGGCTGAGAAGTCAGCGAGACACTACACTGGTCTGGATGTACATGCATCACAGAGCGCACTGATTTTGCAGATCATGCGTTTTTACGCGGGGCAGGAAGCTCCAAGCCTTGGCGTAGCATATGTGCCGTGCCATGTAGCTTTGAAATGTTATGCACACCAGAGTTGCACACATACCACAAGATGTGTTGCTGTTATTTGAACAGACACCGTGGCACTCAACAGATACCGGTCACTGTGCATGACCCACAACTGTATATTAGTCATGTCTCATAGGGCAAATAGGATGTATCAAGACTTTACTAACCGACTTTCAGAGGTGGTAGCATGGATCAAAACAAGGAAAAAATGTTCAATAAACATTTTTTTACTGCGAAACACACTTTTTTGTGTACTGAACAAGTGCTCTTAGCTTTAAGGTATGCACCTTAGAGCCCCTGTTTACCTGACAATTTTTACTTGCTTTGGTGCACGCTACCACTTCTCAAAATATGGTAAGCAAAGAAGTTTCAGTGGAAGAGGTTTGTTTCGCAGCATCAAGAATGAGGAAGCGCTCATAGCTCTTAAGGTTTGCATTTTTTCTTGTCTTGATCTAGCTGACACGACTAGACACATACATCGAAGGAGGCTGGTAGAGGACATTAAGGTAATGCATGTCAAGCTTAAACTGGGTGCTGGAATAACCTTCAAGCAAATAATAAATGCAGCTTGTCACACACTAAAGAAGAAGAAAAAAATCTACGAGGAGTTTAAAAAATTGCATAGAATCAGCAGTGACAGAGGCGAATGGCGCCTAGAGGCAGGAATGAGGAAGGAAGAGACATGTTAGAACGCCCAGGGTCGTGCCAGTACCAAAAGACATCTGTCAGAATAATTCCATTTCTTTTCCCTGCATTTTATGAGCTAACAGCCATTGGTTCGTTAGTTGAGGGAGCAAATCAAGCTGTAAACAATGTACGAAACACTGAGAAGCAATGAAAAGAAGCTAAAAGCTATAAGACGATCATAGAGGCCATCGCTATCGATGAAAGTGTATATTTGAAACCATACAGTAAAGAACTTTGGTTTTACATAAACAAAGAAAGCCCTCAGATCTGCTTAAAGTCGTCAGAAAATTCAAAATCCTAAGATTTCGCCATGTGTTTATGCAGGATACAATGCTTGAGGCAATGTGAAATTTACAGAGTGTAGGACTATCAGTTTAGATGTTATTGGGGGATATGAAACTCACTGGGCTGCGTATGTTAAGATAAACGGGACTGTCATCTACGAAATTGGCCCATTTAAGATCGCCTGAAGAATTGTGTCGTTACTACACCGACAGGAGTATTCAAGCCACTACATCATTTGAGATTGAGATGCGATGTCGTTCGTTCTAATTCTAAAGGGACTTTCGTCTAAATTAAAAGCAGATTTGAGCGGGGAGAAGTGAGCTACAGATCTGATCGGCCTGGAAACATACAACAGAATAGCTAATGTCACTGAGGTAAATAATAAACTGCATCTAGGGTGTAGGGAAGTTGTGGTAATACCTCCTGGTTCCTACAACACTGACGACTTAAATGCGCATATAAAAACAATCTTTAAAAGGATGTGAGCTACATACAAACCTTAATACGTTTAAAACAGGGATACAAACAACAGAAGAGACAGTGGACGTCAATCGCCAAGATTCAGTATAATCACTACTAGGTTTCTAGAGGAGACAAGTGCTTATGCATAATACCGATAAAATCTACGAGTGGAGTCATCCAGTGGACACACCGTCAGTCAGTACGAATCATGTAGAGTGTAATAACGTGACGAATTCATACCATAATGACAGATTAGTCCAAACTATACGCGCATTGTTTCCTACAGTGCATCCTGGTTATAAAATTGCAGCGGTTAAACTAATCCGATATATTTCCCTGTGACTGTTTCGACATTACACTATCTAGAGCTGAATATTGCAGATGAGAACGTGAAACAAGCCAATTTGCAGTGAGGAAATTACAGTACCTCATAAAAATGGTTCAAATGGCTCTGAGCACTATGGGACTTAACATCTGAGGTCATCAGTCTCCTAGAACTTAGAACTACTTAAACCTAACTAACCTAAGGACATCACACACATCCATTCCGGAGGCAGGATTCGAACCTGCGACCGGAGCGGTCGCGCGGTTCCAGACTGAAGCGCTTAGAACCGCTCGGCCACACTGGCTGGCTTACAGTACGTCAAAATTATGGGTATTACGTATAATATGGCACACCTAACGATCAGACCACTTTGCAGCAGAAGCAGTGAAAGGTCTCTGTTGGATTCCTTTCATGTTAATTTCTTAAATATGTTGTCATTTACGGCATAAATTCCTCTTCTAAATTTACTGTGGTGTTTCTTACTATATGGGAGGAGACTGAGTAGTGGAACGTGTTACTTTTACACATAAACAAGAACGAGCTGTCACACTACTACACTTTAAAGCACAGTTTATATGTTTCCAGGCTGTGGCTAAGCCATGTCTCCGCTATATCCTTTCTTTCAGGAGTCCTAGTTCTGCAAGGTTCGCAGGAGAGCTTCTGTAAAGTTTGGAAGGTAGGAGACGAGAAACTGGCAGAAGTAAAGCTGTGAGTACCGGGCGTGAGTCGTGCTTCGGTAGCTCAGATGGTAGAGCACTTGCCCGCGAAAGGCAAAGGTCCCGAGTTCGAGTCTCGGTCGGGCACACAGTTTCAATCTGCCAGGAAGTTTCACAGTTTATATGTAATTCATGTCACACAGTCTCATATGGAACCTGCATCCGCTTTTTTTTACATACTGTATATGATAAGATACTGTCATCCCCTTCCCTTCTGTGTGAGAGGATGAATGAGCAAATGTATTTCTAGTTGCATGCTTGAGGGTAGCAGACAAGCCTGTCTGCTAGAGAACAGTAGGACCAACGTCGGAACATGTAGCTACGCTTTCTAAAAGCAGAGACGTTTCCATTCTTAGTATGGTCCTGTCCGTCCCTTGTCATGTTGGTATAGGAAGCTGCCCCTCTGGCCACTTCTGTTTGTATTTGTAAGCCACTCTCAGGAAGGGGGCACGGCAGTCTGTCCGCGGCGAGTGTCTGAAGTGGTATGATCTCCGGCTAAGCGCGTGTCTGCTAAGTCCGTAGGACAATGGATTTCTTAAGTTCAGCCTAACTGAAAATTTAATCACCTTTATTTCAGGTTTAGCTCTAAAACACCTAATGATATCTTAAATTGCTACGCAGTGTAATTCGAGTGTGAAGTTCAGTATATATTCCGGTAGTTGCTTTGTCACTACTTTGTAAGTAAAGTGGAACCACGTGTTGATCAGTAACTCTAACTAGCATCATCAATCTTCAGTGCGAATGTGCGTGAGATTATAAAGTGTCGTCTTGACAATATTTTTCAATATAGCAACTTTTCTTTATGTTCAACCCACGTGGGGTCTACTTTGTGAGACCAGTACCACGTGCTTATACAATTGTTTGACCCATCAGGTTAATAGTAAGACGATAGTAACCAGTTCGAGGTTTTTCTTTTGTAAATTGCTTTTCGATCTAATTTATTTTAACTATCAAAATTGTTGTGGAGTTACACGCTTTGTGTAAACCAAGTTGACCACGTGTAGCATGTAGTGTAATCATCAAAGTAGCCCTCAGCTATTCTTTTCGGGAAGATTTCACAGAGAGTTAGTATGAATTTAGTATACCAGTGTGTGGTAGTTACATGACGCACAGGATTGTGCTAAGAACGTAACTTCTTTGGGTGAAAATTGAATCGGTTGGTTGTGGTTAGCCGGCCGAAGTGGCCGTGCGGTTAAAGGCGCTGCAGTCTGGAACCGTAAGACCGCTACGGTCGCAGGTTCGAATCCTGCCTCGGGCATGGATGTTTGTGATGTCCTTAGGTTAGTTAGGTTTAACTAGTTCTAAGTTCTAGGGGACTAATAACCTCAGCAGTTGAGTCCCATAGTGCTCAGAGCCATTTGAACCAATTGGTTGTGGTTAATTTCCTCTTGCATATGTTTCAACGTTCTTCGTGTGTTATTTTATGAATGCAGTGTTGTATGCAGTCTCCCAATCTTGGCTCCATATTTGATGTGTTCCGTAAGATTAGAAACTCACATTTTCACAACCCTAAACAAGGCACCAGTTATGAATCAAGTTTAATATGCTGAAATTTTAAATGTTAAAATAAATGTCCAAATATAAACTGATTTATTTCTTTTTATTTAAATTTTCTTTTATATATATATATATATATATATATATATATATATATCACCGGTTGTTGTATGACTATTAAAAGATTATAATTAATGTTAGTCTGGTTGGGAATTTGGTAAGCTAGATTGGATACCTGGTGAAACATTTGCTCAGTAATGCAAGGTTAACTTCCCCAGACAGCTCACAGCTTTTAACCCGCTTTTACTATCTTGAATATCAGCACCGCTTACACCTCAAATTAAGCAACAACATTACAGCAGAGCATGATAGCATTCGAGAATGATGCGTATTTTAAATGCGCTGGATTGAAACCTCACAATGACCTTACTCGATGTAACAACTCCACTTCAGTATGATGAGCATATCAATAGCCAAAAATTTTATTCACACAAACTGTTTGCCTCATCAGTGTCTAATAATAACGATGAGGTACAAATTATTATTCAGCATCAAGATGGATGGTACTTCCAAGAACGAGCTTCCTATATTTTGTGGGATTACTTAATCTAAGAAAGCCACATCACGACTTACACATAGTGCATTCGCCTTCCTGTTTCGGGAAATAACATTTTAACTTAATGAACTTTAAATTGACTGCACCAGAAATGAAGGGATCACATCTTCACTCAAGATATACGTCTCTGCATCAGCATCAGATCTGAATGCTCTAAAAACGGAGAGTGGTTCATAGACAGATCGATAGATAACATCTTAGGTGTGTGCATTCCATTCAGTATGTTAATGGGCTTCTTTGAAGACAGCAATCGTATAGCAATGAACGCTAAGCAGGAGCTGATTCTAGTTCGAAGCGCTGGGGATAACAACTCGTATATTCAAGGACATAAAGAAGAAGATCATAAAATTTTGCTGGATAAATTCATGTGGAAAGTACCGTATCTACTGATATCAGATGAAGCGAATCTGAAACTTGTATTTGTTGTGAATTCAGGAGTTCAACTGCCTTTAACCTCCAATTCATGTGAGTTGTTTGAATATCTGATCCTGCGACGCTCATTTCACCAAACATGATCCCTTAAAACTTCTGCCCAGCTAGAAACGCCTCGCTTTATTATTCTGGCGCTGCAAACTGGCAGGAAGGGGAGTTTTTAAGAGGATTCAAGGGTATTTGACACCTGTAAACTAACCAATGCGAGAGTTTACATAAACTCCCAGTTTTTTCTGTATGACAATTTACAGCTCGAAATGCATATGGACTATAGTATGATATGTATGCAAAATTTTACACTTCACATTACAAGTTTGATGATGGTTTCAGATGAAAGCTTAGCTCGCAGAAGTTTAAGGAATCATCATTCATGGTGGTGACAGATGTTTCAGAACAATGTGAGGTGGTGAAGAGCAGAACTAGGGACGTACGTGTTGGGTTTGAGTAATCTGCAAACTTCCCCGTAGTCACTGCAGCGTATACATTAATACTGCATGGCTGTCGCGTAAACTGCTAGCTGCCAACAGGAACTGCACATTATGTAGTATAAATGGAGAAACATTACACAACAAACAATGGATTATACAATGAGGCAAAGACTGTTGCAGACACACGAGGATGTTACGACAAGTGCGGACAATTTGCGTTTATAGACGTGACGTTCCTAGAATTCTCCGACGAGGGACAAATACTAAAATTGTTGCTTCAACCAAACACTTCAGCTCTGTGCAGTGTGCAAAAACTCGAAATCGGCGGCGTAGTTGACACGATATTACCACCCAAATCGCTGGTACAAGAAAGGGATGGTGTGTGAAGACAGGGTGTCGTTGCTCTGAGGTTGTGATCATGGAGTTAGCGTAGTTTATGTCAGGTGCTGTGAAAAGACTTCCTGGTTTCAAGAAGTTTATAAATGTACGCCTATCCAGAATTTTGAAACAAAAAGATGTCCTATCATGAAGGATTTGAAGAAGGGATACAGACAATATGGGTTTATGAATGCTTCATGGAATGTATAACGTTTTTTTTTTTTTATCTTATGGAACCAAACTGCGTAGGTCATCGGTCCCTAAGCTTAGACACTACTTAATATAACTTAAGCTAACTTACGCTGTGGACAACACACACACCCATGCTCGAGGGAGGACTCGAAGCTCCGACGGGGGAAGCCGCGCGGACCGTGGCAAGACGCCTCAAACCGCGCGGCTACTTCACGTGGCAGATGTATAACTATTATTCAGGTAGCTTACTAACAAATAAATTGTTTCTTAAAAAGAAAAAGCTTTTTATTAATTTATTCACTTCCTTTTTTTCTGCCTCCTCACTTACAGGCTTTAGGCGAGGCTTAACTTACGCTGTACACTGCACTTGTAATGGAGAAGCACGACGGGCTCCTTGTGTGGTGCAGCGTAGCTGGTAGTCAGGGACCTGCACCAGCAGGAACAAGTGGGCAGTGCGATCTTGGTTGGATTATGCCGACTCTCCTGGAACATTACCGCGATGCTACATTCGCGTGCGTAGTAACTGGTAGTACCAGTCAGCAGGGTTGGATTCCACGTAGGTACATGTGTAACTACAGCTGACTCACGCCGTCACGAAAAGCGCGTGGCACATCTAGACAAGGGCTGCTAGTGTGGTGATAAAAAAACACGAACTTCAGTGCTGCACTAGATTTACATGAGTTGCTGCACTAGATTTACATGAACACAGATATCTGGCTCCCTCGGTACGCGTGTATCCACACCCAGGCACACATGCTGCCCCTATATAAACATTCATCACTTAATGGCTCCTTCTTATTTCATTCTGCTCAGCCACAAAGCGTTCTGCGCACACTTTTGACGAAGGCGCTGGTAGGTGAGCTCATTTGTCGGGCGCTGAGAACTTGGTTGCAAGTATAACGTCGCCACTTTTCGATGAGAGATAATGGCATTTTTCATAAATGATTTACATAAAGGTGAACGTAAGGCTTTTTTCTATACATGCATTTAATTTGTTTTTTGTTTTTCATGTTTGCATGTGATACTCATGTGTTCTTTTGTTGTTTTTTTTTCTTTCGCTGTAAGTGAACAGATCGATATTGATCTATCCCAATAAGCAGCTATGATGCCTTTCCTCACCCACAGCTCGTGTGGTTTCGGTTCGATTACTGAGGATCAGATACAGGCCATCGACAGTGCACTGATGTTATTCTCCACTCACAGCTTATGGGGTATCGATCAAGTTGTGGATGAGCTATCGCAAGTAATGATGCACTTTTTTTAATCAGAGCACACTGTGAGATGACGCCATTCATTGAGAAGCAAATGCGTGAGTAGCAGTTTTACTAATTCTTTGTCAATAATAACAATAATTTTTTATGGTTGCATACAGCGCTTTTTTTTCTTGTTTCTGTCTAGACGTACTTGACGCTCATATTCCAAGGGAAGTGGAAACTGAACCACATTAAAAATACTTTGATTAATAATGAGGAGCCGGCCACTGTCGCCGAGCGGTTCTAGGCTCTTCATTCCGGAACCGCGCTGCAGCTACTGTCGCAGGTTAGAATCCTGCCTCGGGCATGGATGTGTGTGATGTCCTTAGGTTAGTTAGGTTTAATAGTTCCAAATCTATGGGACTGATGACCTCAGAAGTTAAGTCCCATAGTGCTTGGAGCCATCTGAATTTAATAATGAGGAAGATGAGTGACTGAAACCACTTATCAGTGGTGAATCGCAATGTAAATATCAGAAATTAATTTTTATTGGTGGATGTACATGTCTATTGCTTCTACCTGTGTGATACTAATCAATTTAGCTTTTTCTTCTATTGGAAGAATCCGGAGGTGGGCTCAAAAAATCACAGTCAGACCTTCGTTGATCCGCCCATCGACGTCTGTACCACCTTGGCCTAATTGTCGCAGGGCAGTCCCGCCAACGTCTGTCTCGCCTCGTCCGGGTCCATCAGGCTACCACCCCGGCCTAGCGGTAGCAGGGTGGTGCCATCAAAGTCTGCGTCAGGCCGTCAGACTACCGCCCACAGCCTAACAGCTGCAGGGTGGAGCCATCTGTTTCACCTCAGCTGGGATTGTCAGGCTATCGCCCGCAGCCTAGTGGTAGCAGGGTGGTACCATCAACATCATCACTGTGATCTCATCCTGAGGCTGGCAGCAGCAGCCGCACAGCCTGTCTTGCTCACCAACAGTAGGTACATCATGCAGCCACATTAGACTACTCTGTGGTTATTGGTTATGAAGAGAAGAGGCTCTGGGAAGACGTTCAGCTGCGTACTCCAGCTTTATGTGTACTTATACTTTTTTGATCAAGTCAAATGGGGTCCAGTTTCATTGCTCTTCCAGACGATATTGCCGCCAAACAAGTACGCATTCATGATCGGAATCCAGTCCGCCCCCGGTAGCTGAGTGGTCAGCGCAACAGAATGTCAACCCTAAGGGCCCGGGTTCGATTCCCGGCTGGGTCGGAGATTTTCTCCGCTCAGGGACTGGGTGTTGTGTTGTCCTAATCATCATCATCTCATTCCCATCGACGCGCAAGTCGCCGAAGTGGCGTCAAATCGAAAGACTTGCACCCGGCGAACGGTCTACCCGACGGGAGGCCATAGTCACACGACATTATTGTATTGTTGTTGTTCAGAATCCAAATGAGAAACGTGAACACTGCTTCGCATGGTCGCTTCTGGCTTGTGATAGAAATTATCTGAAAAATGCACATCTTACAAACACGTACACGACGTCTAACATCTGTGGGTATTATAAGTTCGAAGGAGTCTCATTTTCCATCACAACTCCAGAGGTTCATGTTTACAGTCTGCATGTATATGAGAAGAAAAGCATGCCAGAAGATGTGAAACATAAAGTAATTGGACCCCTCTACCTTTACAATGTAGCTGGTCAGCGTCCCAAACACATAGGTCTATTTCTATTCTCCGAAGATGGGAAGCAACACTACATCTGTATCAAAAATAGTTCCAATCTACTTTCCACCCAAATGTCGAAAAGGAATGGGGCACAACACTGTTGCCACATATGCCTCAACTCTTTTGCTAAGTATGAGCATTTAGAAAGATTGATTGCTCGGTCCAAGAACCGGTAAGTGTGGAAATGCCCAGTGAGGATATAAAGTTCTTAATGTTTAAGAACACCTATCATCAGGAACGATGTCTCTTTGTTGTATACGCTGACTTTGAGTGCTTGCAAGTTCCTATGGCACGTTGTGAAGGTAATCCCAGTGACTCTCACACCACTTTCACAGAACGACACGTACCGTATGCGATAGAATATCAGTTCGTATGATTCCAGTAGTGATCCCAATGACTCTCACACCACTTTCACAGAACGACACGTACAGTATGCGATAGAATATCAGTTCGTATGATTCCAGTTGCAACAAATTTGATCCATATGTCGGGGATAATGCTGTGAGATGGTTGTTGTCTTCGCTTGAAAAACTTGTGTGGGATTTTGATGGCGTTTATATGATTCAAAAATGGTTCAAATGGCTCTGAGCACTATGGGACTTAACATCTGTGGTCATCAGTCCCCTAGAACTTAGAACTACTTAAACCTAACTAAACGAAGGACATCACACACATCCATGCCCGAGGCAGGATTCGAACCTGCGACCGTAGTAGTCGCGCGGTTCCGGACTGAACGCTTAGAATCGCTAGACCACCGCGGCCGGCGATGGCCTTTATAGCAGAAACATCAATTCACGGGAGAATGATACCCTATACAAGTGGCAGTTCACGTCATATATTTGTGACCTGCCTTTGGATAGAAAAGTGAAGCTTCATGTAGAAATCTTTGTAACCTAACGGGAAATTTACACGGTGTAGCTCACAATGCATGTAACTTGAAGTACAAACTACCACGACACACACTCGTCTTCTTCCATAATTTAAGTGGGTATGATGCTCACTTTCTTGTTGAGTACATGGGTTCTTTTGGGTTGGATGATAGTAAGGTGAATATCGTGCCTGGTAATAAAGAAACAACTCCGCGGTCTAGGGCGCCTTACCATGGTTCGCGCGGTTCACCCCGTCGGAGGTTCAAGTTCCCCCTCGGGCATTGGTGTGTGTGTTGTCCTTAGCGTAAGTTATTTTAAGTTAGATTAAGTAGTATGTAAGCCTAAGCACTTTGGCCCCATAGAAACTTAAACACATTTTTCCAAAGTAGAGAAAAATACATTTCATCCTCTAAACAAACGACGCCAACAATATCACTTCACTTCCTGTATTCACTACAATTTGTGGAGGCATCTCTTCCGAAACTTTTTGATACAGTGCGTCGAGAGGATATGCATATCCCTCAATCTGCATTTCCCAATGACGCAAAGTTTCAGCTTGTAACGAAGAAGGAGGACTTTCTATACAAATACCTGTATTCGATGAAGAGACTCCATACAGCTTGATGTAACCGCAATCAACAGCGAACTCTCAGCTACTGCGATAACAGATGCGGAGTATAGGCACGTGGTGAATGTTTGACAGGATTTCAACATCTCTGATTTATAGGGTTACGCTAAATTGTTCATGGAAACAGATGTGCGTATGTTCGCAGAATTTTTGAGAAATTCCAGAGTGTATGGCTTGTCACGTACACTCTGGATCCTGCATACTATTACACCGGGCTGGAGCTTTTGTGGGACGGAATGTTATAAAAGACGCATATCAACCTCAGATTGTTGATTGATGTTGATATATTGCTTTTCTTTTGAACGCAGCATTCGTGGGGTACTCTCCCAGTGTGTCCACAAGTACACCAAGGTGAAAAACCCATGACTGAGTGAGAGGGAGTACAGGCTTTCTGACAGTTTGAGTTCCACACTTTACTTGGATGTAAGCAGTCTCTAAGGTCAGGTCATGCAGCAAACTGTGCCGTTGGGGGGGGGGGGGGGGGGGGGAGTAAGGAGGGGGGGGGGAGGTTCCGATGGTTGGCCAGAGATGAAATCGTCGGATTGAACGATAAGATCCTCAGTGTGGCTGCTGATGCTGGCAGGACGATATGTCATTGAGGCAGATCTGGAATATCACACCGATTAGAATGATGTATACAGTGACTTGCCATTGTGTCTAGAGCGCTTGGTTCCATGAAATGGTTCCGTCCCCAGCTGATTACTACGCTGGGTAATAAGCAGAAATACGTTCTACATTATAAAAACCTCCATCAGAGTCTCAGGTTGGGGATGTGATTTCCTAGAATCACCCGCGGTATCTACTTCAACCAGTGTCCCTGGCTCAAGGAATACATTGATTTAAACATCGAACAGAGTGCTCTCGTGACATGTGATTTCGAAAAAGATTTTTATAAATTAATGAATAATTAAGTTTTCGGCAAAACCATGGAGAATGACAGAAACTGTCATAACATTCATTTAGTTTACGATCGGGATGGGCATTATGGTGCAAGAGACTACGTCACCATGCCAGTTTATAAGTGGGCAACAATCACCAATGAATGACTACTCGCTGTGGAGATGGAAATTGGAAATTTGTAGTAAGGTCTTACGGGACCAAACTGCTTAGGTCATTGGCCCCTAGGCTTACGCACTACTTAGTCTAACTTAAAGTAACTTACGCTAAAGACAAGACACACACCCATGTCCGAGGGAGGACTCGAACCTCTGACGGGGGAAGTCGCGCGAACCGTGACAAGACGCCGTAGACGTTTGGCTACCCCGAGCGGTTGCTATGGAGATAGTTAAGGTTTCAGTGGAGTTCATAAAACCTGTCTATATCAATATGTGTGTTCTTTACCTCACCAGACTCGCCATGTATTGATCTCATAACAAGTTTGTAAAGCCAATATTCGCTGATGATTGGGTGAAAGGTGGCAACCCATATGAAGTAATTAGATGCAATCCTGAAGAATTCAACACATCTGGATTTGTGGCCAATAATCCCTATGGCATAACACATCAGAACAAGAAGGTTATCGGTCTGATGAAAGACGAGGCGAATGGCTCGCAGATTGTGGAGTTTGTAGGGCCCAGGTCGACAATGTATGCGTGTCGTGAAGATGCGGGTGCCTCAGAAGCTCTCATGATCGAAGGCTATAAGGAGTTACTATTTTCTGCTGATGAAGTTTCTCATATGGTGCAGGAAAGATATCTTTCGGTCACAGTGTCATGAGGTACATATTCCGCTGAAAGTGAAAATCGGTGTGTTACGTCATGGTGACAATTGCTTCATTTGTGTGGATGGGATTGAATCCCTCCTGTTCTCACACTATTCACTTGAATGATTTGTGTGTGTGTGTGTGTGTGTGTGTGTGTGTGTGTGTGTGTGTGTGTGTGTTTGTGTGTATGTGTGCCATACATTATTATGTGCTGCGCAGTGTACCTGCTTGTAAAAACAAAGCCGACCGCGGTGGTCTCGCGGTTCTAGGCGCTCAGTCCGGAACTGCGCGACTGCTACGGTCGCAGGTTCGAATCCTGCCTCGGGAGTGGATGTGTGTGGTGTCCTTAGGTTAGTTAGGTTTAAGTAGTTCTAAGTTCTAGGGGAGTGATGACCATAGATGTTAAGTCCCATAGTGCTCAGAGCCATTTGAACCATTTTTTTGTAAAAACAAAATTAAAATTGCACGTATTTTGTGTTTCTGTGTATTCTTCACCTGCTGCTGCTAGTTCCTATAAATCGTAAATATTGTAAATAATTAAAATCATCCTCTTCCTCTCTTAGTATAATGTATCTCTGCTGCTGTGAAATATTGTACAGTTGATCAGCAGCTGTTGTTGTTGCTGCGGTCTTCCGTCCAAAGACTGGCTTGATGCAGCTCTCCATGCTACTCCATCCTGTACAAGTCTCTTCATCTCCAGGTAACTACCGCGAACTACATCCTTCTGAATCTGCTTACTGTGTTCATCTCTTGGTCCCCTCTATGATATTCCCCCCCCCCCCCCCCTCCCTTTCTCCCACACACTCATACAAATTTCTCTTGTCCCCAGTTCTATTTAATACCTCAACATTCTTCTGTAGCACCACATCTCAAAAGCTTCTGTTCTCATCTTGTCTAAACTGTTTATCGTACATGTTTCACTTCCATACATGGCTACACTCCATACAAATACTTTCAGGAAGGACTTCCTGACACTTAAATTTATACTCGAATTCAAAAAATTTCTCTTCTTCAGATACACTTTCCCTGCTATTGCCAGTCTACATTTCATATCCGCCCTGCTTCGACCATCACTAGTTATTTTGCTTCCTAAATAGCAAAACTCATTTAGTACTTTAAGTGTCTCATTTCCTAATCTAATTCCCTTATTATCACATGATTTAATTCGACTACATTCTATTACCCTCGTTTTCCTTTTGTTGATGTTCATCTTATACCCTCCTTTCAAGACACTGTCCATTCCGTTCAACTGCTCTTCCAAGTCCTTCGCTGTCTCTGACAGAATTACAATGTCATCGGCAAACCTCAAAGTTTTTATTTCTTCTCTCTGGACTTTAATTCCTACTCCAAATTCTTCTTTTGTTTCCTTTACTGCTTGCTCAATATACAGATTGAATAACATCGGGAATGGGCTACAACCCTGACTCACTCCATTCTCAACCATTGCTTCCCTTTCGAGCCCTTCGACTCTTGTAATTGCCATCTAGGTTTCTATACAAATTGTAAATAGTCTTTCACTCCCTGTATTTTACCCGAACCACCTTTAGAATTTGAAAGACAGTATCCCAGTCAACACTGTCAAAGGCTTTCTCCAAGTCTACGAATGCTATAAGCGTAGGTTTATCTTTCCATAAGTTACCTTCTATGAGAAGCCGTAGGGTCAGTATAGCCTTGCGTGTTCCTACATTTCTAAGGAGTCCAAACTGATCTTCCCCGAGGTCGGCTTCTACCAGTTTTTCCATTCTTCTGCAAAGGATTCGTGTTAGTATTTTGCAACTGTGACTTATTAAGCTGATAGTCAGCACCTGATTTGTTTGAAATTGGAATTACTATATTCTTCTTTAAGTCTGCGGGTATTTCACCTGTCTCATATATCTTGCTCACCAGGTAGAAGAGTTTTGTCATGGCTGGCTCCCTCAAGGCTATCAGTAGCTCTAACGGAATGCTGTGTACTCTTGGGGCCTTGTTTCGACTTAAGTCTTTCAGTGCAGTATCTTATCTTTCATTTCTTCTTGATTTATGTCCTCTTTCATTTCCATAACATTGCGCTCTTCCTTGTACAGGCCCTCTGTATACTCCTTCCACCTTTCTGCTCTGCCTTCTTTGCTTAGGACTGGTTTTCCGTCTGAGCTTTTGATATTCACACAGGTGGTTCCCTCTTCTCCAAAGGTCTCTTTAATTTTCCTGTACGTAGCATCTACCTTACCACTAGTGATATATGCTTCTATATCCTTACATTTCTTTACATTTGTCCTCTAATCATTCTTGCTTACCCATTTTGCACTTCCTGTCGATCTCAATTTTTAGACGTTTGTATTGCCTTTCACCTGCCTTATTTATTGTACTTTTATATTTTCTCCTTTCATCGATTACACTCAATATCTCTTCTGTTACCTAAGGATTTCTACTAGCGCCGGCCTCTGTGACCGAGCGGTTCTAGGCGTTTCAGTCTGGAACCGCGTGACCGCTACGGTCGCAGGTTCGAATCCTGCCTCGGGCATGGATGTGTGTGATGTCCTTAGGTTAGTTAGATTTCAGTGGTTTTAAGTTCTAAGGGACTGATGACCTCAGATGTTAAGTCCCAAAGTGCTCAGAGCCATTTGAACCATTTCTACTAGCCCTCGTCTTTTTACCTACTACTTGGTACTCTGCAGCCTTCACTATTTCGTCTCTCATAGCTGCCCATTGTTCTTGTGGTGTCACCGCCAGACATCACACTTGCTAGGTGGTAGCCTTTAAATCGGCCGCGGTCTGTTAGTATACGTCGGACCAGCGTGTCGCCACTATCAGTGATTGCAGACCGAGCGCCGCCACACGGCAGGTCTAGAGAGACTTCCTAGCACTCGTTCCAGTGGTACAACCGACTTTGCTAGTGATGGATCACTGACAAAATACACTCTCATTTGCCGAGACGATAGTTAGCATAGCCTTCAGCTACGTCATTTGCTACGACCTAGCAAGGCGCCATTACCAGTTACTATTAAGATTATGAATAATGTACCCTCAAGAGCGATGTTCACCATTTATGGATTAAAGTTAAGTATTCCAGCAGCTACGTACGTTTTCTGCTAAAGTCTGATTTCCTTGTCCTGTTCCAGACCTCACGCCAGCCTGCGTGAGCTAAAACGCGTGCCTTTCGGCTTCCTCTCAAAACCGGTGTTGGCTCTCCTGCCAACCCACAACAGTTCTTCTACTGTATTCCTTCCCCTGTTCTTGTCAGTCGTTCCCCAATGCTCCCTCTGAAACTCTCTGCAACCTTTGCTTCTTTCAGTTTATCCAGGTCCCATCTCCTTAAATTCCCGCCTTTTTGCAATTTCTTCAGTTTTAATCTTCAGTTCATAACCAATAAATTGTGGTCAGAGTCAACATATTCCCTTGGAAATGTCCACATCTGCCATTGGAAATGTTTTGCAATTTAAAATGTGGTCCCGAAATCTCTGTCTTAACATCATATAATCAAACTGATACCTTCCAGTGTCTCCATTTCCCTTCCACGTTTACAACCTTCTTTCGTGATTCTTAAACCAAGTGTTAGGTATGATTAAAGTATGGTCTGTGCAAAATTATACCAGACGTCTTCGTCTTTCATTCCTTTCCCCCAGTCAATATTCACTTACTACTTTTCCTTCTCTTCCTTTTCGTACTATCGAATTCCAGTTCTCCATGACTATTAGATTTTCGTCTCCCTTCACTATCTGAATAATTTCTTTTATCTCATGATACATTTCTTCAATCCCTTCGTTATCTGCGGAGCTAGTTGGCATATATACTTATACCACTATGGTAGACATGGGCTTCGTGTATATCTTGGCTACAATGATGCGATCACTACGCTGTTCGTAGTAGCTTACCCGCGCTCCCATTTTATTATTCATTATTAAACCTACTCCTGCTTTACTTCTATGATTTTGTATTTATAACCCGATATTCACCTGACCAGAAGTCCTGTTCCTCCTGCCACCGAACTTCACTAATTCCCAATATATCAAACTTTAACCGACCCATTTCCCTTTTTAAATTTTCTGACCTACATGCCCGTTCAAGGGATTTGACATTCCACGCTGCTATCCGTAGAACTCCAGTTTTGTTTTTCCTGATAACGACATCCTCTCGAGACTCCCCGCCCAGTGACTGTTTTACCTCCGGAATATTATACTCAAGAGGGTGCCATCATCATTTATCCATACAATAGAGCTGCATGCTCTCGGGAAAAATTAGGCTACAGCTGTAGTTCTCCCTTGCTTTCAGCCGTTCGCAGAGCCAACACAGCAAGGCCGTTTCGGTTGACGTTAGAAGGCCAGGTCAGTCAATCATTCAGTCTGTTGCCCCTGCAACTACTGCAAAGGCTCCTGCTGCTCTTCAGGAAACACACCCATGTCTGGCCTCTCAATAGATACTCCTCCGTTGTGGTTGTAACTACGATACGGCTATCAGTATCGCTGAGGCTCGCAAGCCTCTCCATCAACGGCACGGTCCATGGTTCTGGTAGTGGGATGGGGTGCGGGGGGGGGGGGGGGGAGGCGCAGTAGCTGTTATGTAAATAAAATATTTCTGCATTATGCAATCTCTTTTTTGAAAAAAATGTATTGTTTCTGGTAATAAACCATGAGTTAACTTTCCATAGGCAACGGCCTTGCCGCGGTGGATACACCGGTTCTCGCCAGATCACCGAAGTTAAGGGCTGTCGGGCGTGGCCGGCACTTGGATGGGTGATCATCCGGGCTGCCATGTGCTGTTGTCATTTTTCGGGGTGCACTCAGCCTCGTGATGCCAATTGGGGAGTTACTCGACCGAACAGAAGCGGCTCCAGTCAAAGAAAACCATCATAACGACCGGGAGAGCGGTGTGCTGACCACACGCCCCCCCCCCCCGCCCCCCCTATCCGCATCCTCAGCTGAGGATGTCACGGCGGTCAGATGGTCCCGATGGGCCACTTGTGGCCTCTGAAGACAGAGTGCGGAGTGCTAATTTTCCATATCTATGTTACGTTATTATCATTGTTATTATTATTATTTGATGCTTTCCCCATTGAAGTCACTGTAAGGTCGAAGTAAATAAGAACAGTTTTCTTTATTTTACGCACAATCATTCAGTTGTACAGAAAAATCCAGATAATTGTTTCTTATATGGTTCAAATTCAGCCTGAATACCATTCAAGCCTATAGGTGCAGTTACATACAAGGGTATTTCTTCAGTAATTTTTTTACTGTCACAGACTCAATGCTTACACACATTGGTATGGGTAGATCACAGGAACTGATACATTACCCACCTCGTCAGTATTTACACTGGTATAGCGCAAATATTCAACAAATTCGTAGTACGCACCTCTCACATACTGACGCCAGTGACACAGTCTATCAGTGATGATGATGATGAAGTCCCATACTCCGTGACGGAGCGTAGGGGAACGATGCGGGAGACCCGCACCGCCGTACTAGGCAAAGTCTATCAGTAGGAATTGATAATACACAAATAGGTCTTTCTGTTTAACAACACCTGTATGTTTTAGATACATTTCCGTGTCCCATGAGATTAATTCTAGCATTGAATCATCATACACTCCTGGAAATGGAAAAAAGAACACATTGACACCGGTGTGTCAGACCCACCATACTTGCTCCGGACACTGCGAGAGGGCTGTACAAGCAATGATCACACGCACGGCACAGCGGACACACCAGGAACCGCGGTGTTGGCCGTCGAAAGGCGCTAGCTGCGCAGCATTTGTGCACCGCCGCAGTCAATGTCAGCCAGTTTGCCGTGGCATACGGAGCTCCATCGCAGTCTTTAACACTGGTAGCATGCCGCGACAGCGTGGACGTGAACCGTATGTGCAGTTGACGGACTTTGAGCGAGGGCGTATAGTGGGCATGCGGGAGGCAGGGTGGACGTACCGCCGAATTGCTCAACACGTGGGGCGTGAGGTCTCCACAGTACATCGATGTTGTCGCCAGTGGTCGGCGGAAGGTGCACGTGCCCGTCGACCTGGGACCGGACCGCAGCGACGCACGGATGCACGCCAAGACCGTAGGATCCTACGCAGTGCCGTAGGGGACCGCACCGCCACTTCCCAGCAAATTAGGGACACTGTTGCTCCTGGGGTATCGGCGAGGACCATTCGCAACCGTCTCCATGAAGCTGGGCTACGGTCCCGCACACCGTTAGGCCGTCTTCCGCTCACGCCCCAACATCGTGCAGCCCGCCTCCAGTGGTGTCGCGACAGGCGTGAATGGAGGGACGAATGGAGACGTGTCGTCTTCAGCGATGAGAGTCGCTTCTGCCTTGGTGCCAATGATGGTCGTATGCGTGTTTGGCGCCGTGCAGGTGAGCGCCACAATCAGGACTGCATACGACTGAGGCACACAGGGCCAACACCCGGCATCATGGTGTGGGGAGCGATCTCCTACTCTGGCCGTACACCACTGGTGATCGTCGAGGGGACACTGAATAGTGCACGGTACATCCAAACCGTCATCGAACCCATCGTTCTACCATTCCTAGACCGGCAAGGGAACTTGCTGTTCCAACAGGACAATGCACGTCTGCATGCATCCCGTGCCACCCAACGTGCTCTAGAAGGTGTAAGTCAACCACCCTGGCCAGCAAGATCTCCGGATCTGTCCCCCACTGAGCATGTTTGGGACTGGATGAAGCGTCGTCTCACGCGGTCTGCACGTCCAGCACGAACGCTGGTCCAACTGAGGCGCCAGGTGGAAATGGCATGGCAAGCCGTTCCACAGGACTACATCCAGCATCTCTACGATCGTCTCCATGGGAGAATAGCAGCCTGCATTGCTGCGAAAGGTGGATATACACTGTACTAGTGCCGACATTGTGCATGCTCTGTTGCCTGTGTCTATGTGCCTGTGGTTCTGTCAGTGTGATCATGTGATGTATCTGACCCCAGGAATGTGTCAATAAAGTTTCCCCTTCCTGGGACAATGAATTCACGGTGTTCTTATTTCAATTTCCAGGAGTGTACATATCTACTATAGACACTTTAAGACCAAATATGTGAATGTCAAATATGTGAGAAGGATCATACTCGTCTCTCATCTTCCTAACCATATCTTCCGTCGTATTGCATAGACAGTCCCACTTATATGATGGTCACTCCAAAAGAAATGCACATTATTTTTGTAAAAATACAGTTTTCATTCTGCATGTGTGAAAGTTTTACAGTGTGTAGAGACATCCTTCCCACTAGTTTTCAAACTTAGTTCAACCTGTTCCCGTGAGTTGCGCCGTCACAGCATGTCTTCAAGGTGGCTGCTACACTTGACGTTCGTCAGAAGCAACGTGCTGTCATAGAATTCCTGTGCTGTAAAACGAGACAGTGAGAAACATCCACAAGAGGTTGAAAAAGGTGTATGGAGATGCTGCTGTCGATCACAGTACAGTTAGTCGGTGGGCAAGCAGATTACGTGATGAAAGTGGGCACGGCAATATTGAGGATTGTCCTCGCAGCGGCAGGCCTCCTACTGCACACACTCCAGACAATGTGCAGGGAGTTAACGATTTGGTGACTGCTGACAGACGCATCACAGTGAACGAATTGTCACGCTACGTTGGGATAGGGGAAGGAAGTGTTTGCAGAATACTGAAAGTGTTGGCGTTAAAAAAGGTTTGTGCCAGATGGGTTCCCAGGATGTTGACAGTGGCTCACAAAGAAACAAGAAAAGCGGTATGCAGCGAACTCTTGGAACAGTATGAGAATGGTGGAGATGAATTTCTTTGAAGAATTGTGACGGGTGATGAAACATGGCTCCATCATTTTTCACCAGAGACGATGAGGCGATCAGTAGAGTGACATCATGCAAATTCACCCGAGGGAAACAAATTCAAAACCAAACCTTCTGCTGGAAAAGTTATGGCTACAGTGTTTTTAGATTCCAAAGGACTCTTGCTTGTGGACATCATGCCAAGTGGAACCACCATAAATTCTGATGCATATGTGATGACACTGAAGAAACTTCAAGCTCGACTGAGTCGTGTTCGACCACATCGGCAAAAGCAGGATGTTTTGCTGTTGCACAACAATGCACGGCCCATGTCGCTCAAAAAACCATGGAAGCGACCACAAAACTCGGATGGACAACACTGAAACACCCGCCTTACAGCCCTGACCTAGCTCCATGTGACTATCATCTCTTTAGGAAACCGAAAGACTCTCTTCGTGGAACAAGGTTTGAAGATGATGACTCCCTTGTGCTCACTGCCAAACAGTGGCTCCAACAAGTTTGTCCAGAATTTTACCGTGCGGGTATACAGGCGCTGGTTCCAAGATGGCGTAAGGCGCGTAAGGCAGTTGAGAGGGATGGAAATTATGTGGAGAAATGAAAATATTGTTCCTAAAGGATGTATCTACACACTGTAAATCTTTCAAAACTATAGAATAAAAGATGGATTTAAAAAAAAAGTATGTATTTCTTTTGGAGCGACCCTTGTACGGTGAACACTGCACTTAAGCACCGCCAAATTGTGCATTTTCTACATCTATAACAACTTTAAAGTCATTTTCAGGTGTCAAACCTACATTTTCAAGTATAAATCCACTGACTGTTACATTGTATGTGTGAGCGAATAATAGTACCCTTGTGGGATTTGGCTGCTGTAGTTGTGCCACGGTGTAGTCAAACGACTCCATGCCCAAAAGATCGGGAAGGCCTCCAGTGTGCTGTGACTGTTGAAGCATGTGAGTTGTCCTCGTTCAACACTGGATCAGGCGCTTTTTCCAGCTGCTCCATTTGTGCTACAGCACAGTCTGACAATACTGAACATCCCATCAGCTGCAAGTGCATAACAAAATAACAAAGTATAATGAAGCATACACACTTAATATTAATAATTAGAGTTGGATTGGCATGAAACATACTGTTAGTCTTCTTCTCCCCAGTTGGTTGCTGCTGGCAGCACTACATTCTTGATATCAAATGATGGTGCACATCCAGTCATCTTATTATAAAGAAATGCTCAACGGGTGGGGAGCTGAGCCCACACGACACTGGCTACCGAGCAGATTTATGTCCTCTTTCATTTCCATAATATTGCCCTCTTCCTTGTATAGGCCCTCTTATACTCCTTCCACCTTTCTGCTCTGCCTTCTTTGCTTAGGACTGGTTTTCTGTCTGAGCTTTTGGTATTCACACAGGTGGTTCTCTTTTCTCCAAAGGTCTCTTTAATTTTCCTGTATGCCGCATCTATCTTACCACTAATGATATATGCTTCTACATCCTTACATTTCGTTACATTTGTCCTCTAATCATTCCTGCTTAGCCATTTTGCACTTTCAGTCGATCTCATTTTTTAGACGTTTGTATTGCCTTTCACCTGCCTTATTTACTGCACTTTTATATTTTCTCCTTTCATCGATTAAATTCAATATCTCTTCTGTTACCCAAAGATTTCTACTAGCGCTGGCCACTGTGGCCGAGCGGTTCTAGGCGTTTCAGTCTCGAACCGCGCGACCGCTACGGTCGCAGGTTCGAATCCTGCCTCGGGCATGGATGTGTGTGATGTCCTTAGGTTAGTTAGATTTTAGTAGTTCTAAGTTCTAGGGGACTAATGACCTCAGATGTTAAGTCTCATAGTGCTCAGAGCCATCTGAACCATTTGGACCACTTACAAAGCAGTAGGCAGAAAACTATTTAGAACAGTACAGTAATTCGTATTTTACTGTATTAAAATTTTTAGTAAAACACAAAAGAGAATAAAACAATATGGCTTTTAATTCCACTGTACCAGACACGACATTACCTGTTAAATCCAGGGTGGATGCTAACAAATCAGGCACAAGCAGTGAAGCCACGTTTTTTGATAGCTCTGGCATGCTCCAACATGAATCATTAATAGAAAGTAGCGAAGGCACAATCTATCTGTCAGATCTTTTGAGGCAGGACGGTAGTCTTCCTTTTAAAACGTACGTAATGAACATGTTAAGAAACATGGCGTTTAATATGACTTCCATGAATACTAACATGACTGCCATGAACACAAATCTGTTCACTAAGACGGAGGAGAGTAGTAGTCAGTTGAAAACTCATATCCATACTCAGATGAATACTGAGTGTACCAAAATGGAAATTACGATATCTGAGTTAGGTACTAATCTCACAGAAGCAATAGATGTGAACTTTGCTATTCTGAATACTTAAAGCAAACGTATTACAGAACTTAAGGAACGAAAAAATACCTGAAGGAGATGGATACAACGGACACCAAATGAACATGGTGAGAGGGCACGGTAGAGGACACTATTATCACCTTGGAAGAGCAAAAGTCCAACAATAGGCGTAGGCGGAAGTACTGGAAGAAAGAAGACTGAGGGAAGAACATGAGGCTTGGCCATACTGAACATAAAAAAAATTGTAACAACCGAAACCATGACGAGATTAGCATTGTGATATAGGTATCAAGATAAGCGGTAGAATCGATCGCTCATGAACAAAATTAGTTTAAGAATAATGAAGGGTTATTTAGTGGTGAAAATAGGGGACGGCGAGTGTTCATCAGAGACATGGGTATCGTTAGGAGTGTCCCAGGGAAGTGTGAGTGGCCCACTGTTGTTCTCTGTATACATACATGATTTGGCAGACAGGGTGGGCAGCAATCTGCGGTTGTTTGCTGATAATGCCGTGGTGTATGTTGTGGGTTGGCAGGAGAGCCAACACCGTGTTATTAGAGGAAGCCGAAAGGCACGCGTTTTAGCTCACGCAGGCTGGCGTGAGGTCTGGAACAGGTCAAGGAAATTAGAATTTAGACAAACGGACGTAGCTCGTGGAATACTTAACTTTAATCCATAAATGGTGAACGTCGCTCTTGACTGTACATTATTCACAATATCAATAGTAACTGATAATGGCGCCTTGCTAGGTCGTAGCAATTGACGTAGCTGAAGGCTATGCTAACTATCGTCTCTGCAATTTGTCAGTGAACCATCGCTAGCAAAGTCGGTTGTACAACTGGGGCGAGTGCTAGGAAGTCTCTCTAGACCTGCCGTGTGGCGGCGCTCGGTCTGCAATCACTGATAGTGGCGACACGCGGGTCCGACGTATACTAACGGACCGCGGCCGATTTAAAGGCTACCACCTAGCAAGTGTGGTGTCTGGCGGTGACACCACAGTGTACGGCAAGGTGTCGAAGTTGAGTGACTGTAGGAAGATACAAGACGACTTAGACAAAATTTCCAGTTGGTGTGGTGAATGGCAACTGCCTCTAAATGTGGAAAAATGTGACCTAATGCTGATGAGTGGGAAGATCAAACCTATAATGTTCGGATACAGTTTTATTAGTGTCCTGTTTGACACAGTCAAGTCGTTTTAAACATCTAGGTGTAATGTTGAAAAGTGGTATGAAACGAAACGAGTATGTGATAACTGTGGTAGGGAAGGGGAATGGTCGACTTCAGTATACTGGGAGAATTTTAGGTAAGTGTGGCTCACATGGAAAGGAGACTGCATATAGGACGCTGTTGAGACCTATTCTTAAGAACTGCTGAAGCATTTGGGATCCATACCAGGTCAAATTGAAGCAAGACATCGAAGCAATTCAGAGGCGGACTGCTAGATTTGGTACCGGTAGGATGGAACAACACGCAAATGTAAATGTAGATTCGAGATCAGCAGGAAGAGTTAGAGGTGAAAACGCCGATACAAAGGCATGTTGCCACAGACAGTGACAATATTTGCGAGCAGGTTGCAACGTTGTGGTTACTATGTGCTCTTCCTACAGAAACACTGTTCACTCACACTGCGGTGATTTCTTCCTCTACAGTCCGATCTGCACGCCTTCCCTGTAGAAAACGAATGATGTTCCTGTACTGGGAAAGCTATAGTAGAATCATTATCATTATACGAACGTTTTTTCAGTATCACTGAGCAATTGACTGAAATGTCGTTTTTGAGTGAAAACCTCGATATATTAGCACTTGTTTGACACAAAGACACTGCCAAATGCGTGACAATGTTAAGTTTTAGTTTCAACACTCACACGCAATCACAGTCACTCGTAATAGCCAGCTTATGGTGATGATGAGGTCCCATACTCCGAGGAGTGTAGGGCAAGGAGGTGGTTTGCCATTGCCTTTCTTCGACCGTAATGGGGATGAGTGATGAAGATGACACACCAACACCCAGTCATCTCGAGGCAGGAAAAATCCCAGACCCCGCCGGGAATCGAACCCGGGACCCCGGGCGCGGGAAGCGGGAAAGCTACCGCAAGACTACGAGCTGCGGTCAAGAGTAACTAACCGAAATCCGTTTCCAAAAGGATCACTAAAAGGACCATCTGCGACAGAATGCTCGCTCAAATATTACACAATTTGACCACTATTAATATTCAGTTCGCGGTCACGGTTTGTATAACATGCCACGCCGATTTTGGTTACACTAAAGTCATAGTTTACAAATTAAAATCGGAATTTCACATATTCCTTTTTCTCACATATTTGCATCCACTCTGCGGCACTCCACGGTGAAGTTTTAATCATTATTCCGCAAGATTATCACTTCTATTCAGGACTCCTTATATATGTATCCTAACATGATGATGGCTGAGCTCCAAACTGCACTTTTCTGACTTCACAAAACAATTCTTTTGCCCACAAAATACGCTCGAGCGTTCTGTCCTCTGATTGACTGATATACATTATAGCTAATAAACAAATTAGCAATAATTAATGACAGGCATAATTGTCACAATAACTACAGCTTTGTTTCCAAAATATGTTTTAACTGTTTCATAATTCCATAGTCCCTAAGAAGCTGATATCTTTCGGTCACAGTTTTAACTACTTGCAGCTAGCTACTGGATCAAAGCGCAGCTGTCATACGATAACCACGATTCTTGTAGCTGCCTGCCCGCTCTGTCTCTTACTTAACATAGGCGCGATATGAAGTGCTACGCCTCACACCCCCTATGACTATAAAACGTTTTTGCAAACAAATTCTTAATAATAATACAACATTCCAACAATTCTCCAAAATTAAACTTAATAAACTAAAAAAAAAATACGCTACTGGCCATTAAAATTGCTATACCAAGAAGAAATGCAGGTGATAAACGGGTATTCATTGGACAAATAGAGTATACTAGAACTGACATGTGATTACATTTTCACGCAACGTGGGTGCATAGATCCTGAGAAATCAGTACCCAGAACGACCACCTCTGGCCGTAATAACGGCCTTGATACGCCTGGGCATTGAGTCAAATAGAGCTTGGATGGCGTGTACAGGTACAGCTGCCCATGCAGCTTCAACACGATACCACAGTTCATCAAGAGTAGTGACTGACGTATTGTGACGAGCCAGTTGCTCGGCTACCATTGATCAGACGTTTTCAGTTGGTGAGAGATCTGGAGAATGTGCTGGCCAGGACAGCAGTCGAACATTTTCTGTATCCAGAAAGGCCCGTACAGGACCTGCAACATGCGGTCGTGCATTATCCTGCTGAAATGTAGGGTTTCGCTGGGATTGAATTAAGAGTAGAGCCACGGGTCGTAACACATCTGAAATGTAACGTCCACTGTTCAAAGTCCGTCAACGCGAAGAAGAGGTGACCGAGACGTGTAACCATACCATCACGCCGGGTGATACGCCAGTATGGCGATGACGAATACACGCTCCCAATGTGCGTTCACCGCGATATCGCCAAACACGGATGCGACCACCATGATGCTGTAAACAGAACCTGGAGTCATCCGAAAATATGACGTTTTGCCATTCGTGCACCCAAGTTCGCAGGCGCTCCTGTCTGTGATGCAGCGTCAAGGGTAACCGCAGCCATGGTCTCCGAGTTGATAGTCCATGCTGCTGCAAACGTTGTGGAACTGTTCGTGCAGATGGTTGTTGTCTTGCAAACGTCCCCATCTGTTGACTCAGGGATCGAGACGTGGCTGCACGATCCGTTACAGCCATGCGGATAATATGCCTGTCATCTAGACTGCTAGTGATTCGAGGCCATTGGGATCCAGCACGGCGTTCCGTATTACCCTCCTGAACCCACCGATTCCATATTCTGCTAACAGTCATTGGATCTCGAACAACGCGAGCAGCAATGTCGCAATACGATAAACCGCAATCGCGTTAGACTACAATCCGACCTTTATCAAAGTCGGCAACGTGATGGTACGCATTTCTCCTCCTTGCACGAGGCATCACAATGTTTCACGAGTCAACGCCGGTCAACTCCTGTTTGTGTATGAGAAATCGGTTGGAAACTTTCCTCATGTCAGCACGTTGTAGGTGTCGCCACGGGCGCCAACCTTGTGTGAATGCTCTGAAAAGCTAATCATTAGCATATCACAGCATCTTCTTCCAGTCGGTTAAATTTCGCGTCTGTAGCAATTTTAATGGCCAGTAGTGTAATTTTATGTCCGACTTGGCAGCTTTAAAGGCAGCTTTAAAAACTAATCTAGTCTATTTTACAAAAAATGCACTTTTCCCTTACATTGTTCACGAAATCATAAGTTATACAAACTCTTTTTCAAAGCAATGCCGGCCGGAGTGGCCGAGCGGTTCTAGGCGCTTCAGTCTGGAACCGCGCGACCCCTACGGTCGCAGGTTCGAATCCTGCCTCGGGCATGGATGTGTGTGATGTTCTTACGTTAGTTAGGTTTAAGTAGTTCTAAGTTCTAGGGGACTGATGACCTCTGAAGTGAAGTCCCATAGTGCTCGGAGCCATTTGAACCATTTGAACTGGCCAGAGGCAGTTCGCTCCGCGCTCTTGTATGTGCAGGTGCTGAATAAACCTTCGTTAAGTGAAATTGGTGTGCGTCATTCATCAAATTATACCTTCTTCTACGTGACACTATGATCTTGACAGAGAAATACTAGTACATATATTTTTCTTGAAATTAATCTTATTCACAATTTTTAATTATAATTTTAAATTATTTAATTGATTCTCCATAGTGAAAGTATATTAACAGAGAATTTTTCTTTAATTGGTGCTCTGAAATGGCACAAATACACTGAACAGCCAAAAAAACTGGTACGCCTGCCTAATATCGTCTAGGGATTCCGCAAGCACGGAAAAAAGCCGCTGCACGACGTGGCATGGACTCGACTAATGTCTGAAGTAGTGCTGGAGGGAACTGACACCATGAATTCTGCAGGCTGTCCATAAATTCGTAATAGCACGAGGGAGTAGAGATCTTTTCTGAATAGCACGTTGCAAGGCATCCTAAATATAATATATTATGTTCATGTCTGGAGAGTTTGGCGGACGCCGAAAGTGTTTAAACTCAGAAGTGTTCCTGGAGCCACTCTGTTGCAATTCTAGTCGTGTGGGATGTCGAATTGTCCTGCTTGAATTGCCCAAGTCTGTCGTAATGAATAATGGACATGAATGGATTCAGGTGCTCAGACAGGATGCTTACGCACGTGTCAGCTGTCAGAGTCGTATCTAGACGTATCAGGGGTCCCATATCACTCCAGTTGTCTAGGCGCTCACTCCGGAACTGCGTGACTGTTACGGTCGCAGGTTCGAATCCTGCCTCGGGCATGGATGTGTGTGATGTCCTTAAGTTAGTTAGGTTTAAGTAGTTCTAAGTTCTAGGGGACTGATGACCACAGATGTTAAGTCCCATAGTGCTCAGAGCCATTTGAACCATTTGAAGTCCAGTTGCACACGCCCCACAGCATTACAAAGCCTCCATGAGCTTGAACAGTTCCCTGCTGACATGCAGGGTCCATGGATTCACGAGGCTGTCTCCATACCCGTACACGCCTATCCACTCGATACAATTTGAAACGAGACTCGTCTGACCAGGCAACATGTTTCCACTCATCAACACCCAATATCAGTGTTGACGGGCCTAGGCGAGGCGTAAAGCTTTGTGTCGTGCAGTCATCAAAGGTACACGATGATGTTTCGTTGAATGGTTCGCACGTTGACACTTGTTGATGGCTCAGTTTTGAAATTTGCAGCAATTTGCGGTAGGGTTGCACTTCTGGCACGTTGAACGATTCTCTTCAGTCGTCGTTGGTCCCCTTCTTGCAGGATCTTTTTCCGGCCCCGGGGATGTCGAAGATATGATATTTTACCGGATTCCTTATATTTACAGTACACTCGTGAAATGGTCGTACGGGAGAGTCTCCACTTCATTGCTACCTCGGAGATGCTATGTCCAATTGCTCGTGCGCCGACTACAATACCACGTGCAAACTCATTAATCCTTGATAATCTGGCATTGTAGCAGCAGTAACCGATCTAACAACTGTACCAGACACTTGTTGTCTTATTCAGGATTTGCCGACCGCAGCGCCGCATTCTGATTGTTTACATATCTCTGTACTTGAATATACGTGCCTACACAAGTTTCTTTGGCGCTTCAGTGTGTGAACCTACTTTAAAAACATTCTTTCCAATGTGAGAAACATCAAAGACTTTAGTGAAATAGGGTGATACTAGGAGCATTTTCTAGATTTACTTAACTAGCTCAGTAAATTTTACTTCACTAGGTTTTGCAAAATCTTAAAAAAATTTGAGCCAGCACAAATCATTCTTTTACAAAGTTTTACAATATAATATAGTTAACACTGTTTTAACCAATTTCTCTTCACAGGTTGAAACGTCCCCTTAGAAAAATTTATGGACGACTGTGCTGATAAGCCCCTTACGTTATTTGATTTTCAAACAGCTGAGCAGAACTGAACGTACTCAGACATTTCGCTCTTTACTTATTCTGATCAACACTAAACTGACACACAATATCTTTAGCGCAACGCAGTCTGACTTTCAATAATCTCTACAAAAGAATGGTCCTGACTAACAATAACCTATACCTCTCATGAATTACTTACCTCACAAAAATCTTCGTTACTCTAACTACTGTAATACAGCGAGCGCCAGTACTGCCAGCTAAATAAAAGATTCTAACTACTGAAGGCACTAACTACTGATAGGCATAGTCAGCAAATGAAAGATTTTGATAGAGAACAAACAATGTATTTACCTTAATAATGTTCAAAAATCATTATATATATGGACACACGTCCAGATCGTCCGCTCTTAAAATTCTGCCATCTCTCTCCCCACATCCACCACTGCTGGCGGCTCACCTCCAACTGCGCAACGTTATGCGCTGTTCACATCCGGCGGCCCAACACTACAATAGCGAATATTCCAACAATGCAAACCAGCCACAGACTTCACACAGAACAGTCAGTGATTTTCATATAGAGCGCTACGTGGCGTTACCAGCATAAAAACCTAAACAGCCTACTTACAATTTTATAAACAATCAGAAGTATTGTGGGTAGGCCAGGATGCCTCTCAAAATCATCGCAATAAAATATTTGACCTAATACAGAAAGAGATTACGTCCAAAATCAAGAAATTATTTACAAAATTATGCATATCCTTTCTTTCAGTCTTTCTCTTCCACACTTGGATTTAGTCATATTAAGATAACTATTGAATATTCCCACTAAAACTCCATTTTATCATACTACTCAGCTTATTTTAATTACACATCTGATTAGTTTTTTGTCAATATTCCAAAACCTATTAATCATTTTTCATCACAACAACACACTCTTGTACAACTAGCACTTTATTCCATAACTGGTTGATTTATGTATACCAGTTTGTTTCTTCATAAACTACATTAGGTATCACTTACTTCACTGTTCCGCAACATCCTGTCTATTTTCCAACACATTAACACCCTATTCTACCACAAGTGATGTCATTCCACTATTAATTTCCTTGTACTGATCCTTTCATTCAAATGTCGCCTCTAGTAATCTTTACACAACTACTTCAATACCCATTGCCTATTTTTCAACACAACTCATCCCTCTCAGCAACAAATTATTTTATTTCTTCTTTAATTACTTTCTTCGCTAATCAAAGACCTCATAATTACTCTGTCAAATTCCTTAATACTTTTTTTTATTCTTAATTTCTTTACACTTCAAATAATTAACTTCAGCACAACAACACCCCATAATACCTCTACATTTCTCTTGATAGTGAAGAAGATAAAAGATAACTGACAAAGTTAAGAATGACGGAAGAGGAAGACTGACAATATTAAAGGAAAATGAAATGATATTGCCACTAACCCCAGTACCCAGTGATCGACAGTCACCTGACATTGCAAAGAACTTTACCCCCAGCTCTTTACCATATTCATTGCACCCTTCTAAATATTTCTACAATACCTTGTAGGAATATTTTCACTTTCTTCATACATTAGTTTCTTTTTCCTCTGAAATGGTGTACTAATTATTCTCCACTTTACTTCCACACAGAATCATCATTTAAATTCAATTTCCCTTTGTATTTATTCAATAAATCTGCCCCAATCAACATTTCATTGCTAAAACCGGAAATTATCATAAAGTTTCCATACAACTTGATACCATTTATATTTAATAGGTAACATTACTTCATGTTTAACAGGCTTCTTTATTTTTCTAGTGGCTACAAGTATTTGGATACCCATGAGAGGCATTATTAACAATTCCTCCTTATTAGGTAATGCCTCTAACAATTTCTGAGTAACAGCAGAAAGATCACTGCCAATGTCAGGTAAACACTGGGCTTCTTCACCATGTCCTCTCAAATAAATTGTTGGCTGTCCTGTCTTTCACCTAATATTAAGCACTTCATCTTCTTCCAGTAAATCGTGTACAGCTTCCCATCTATCAAAACCTTCTCTATGTCTGGAGGTTACACACACATTTGCAGGATTTCTTATCATTCATCCTCTTAACATTTGTCAATCTATCTATTAATGTCTATTAATGACATATCAAAACACTTCTTCTCATCCATCTCCTCACTTTTCAGAGTGATTAATTTTTTCACTACGTAATTCTTTGTCACCTTCATCCTCCCCTAAATTCTCATTAACTGACTGACCTCCATATTGGCGTGTGTCTCTTTCTGTAATAATTTCTCGACCCTTTCCAAGTAATTAATAATCTTGTTTTGCCATCCCTGACAGACACAATTAATTTATTGCGCAAGTTCATACTTAATTTCCCATTCATTCCCATAATTATTTGATCCGTCTCTAATATATTCGTCAAATGTGACAAATAAGTAACCCACAGAAAGCAAATCTTTTTACGCTTTCCTTTCTGGGATTAAATTTTCACCTACTCAAAAACCCAATATTCTACGAAAAAGGCTTCGTCAATATTTTCTAAAGTATCATACTGCTTAGTATCAGTAAAACCCCATCTTTCGACTGTCAGTCCACAATGAAGGCAAATATTTTCAAAATCATTCCAAAACTCTTTTGGATGCACATTTGCAAACCAGATCACAGGGTAAAATTTGTCTATTTGTAATATAAGCCACTTCAGAAGATTCCGTCACTAAGCTACAAACACCACCGTTAGTACCATTTCTAGTGTTATGTTCTACTGTGGACAGTCTATTGTCATGCTCATGTTGTTTAATTTATACTGTCTCAACTTGATTCGTCAGTTGATCTGTAGTAGATTCTACTACTTCTACTTGATCAGACATAACCTTCACGGATCTCAAACATTTTTCTGCTTCAGCATTAATTTTACTGTCTAAAGCTTTGTGGTCATTTTCGCTAACAAATTCTACAGCAGCCATTTTTTGCTCAGTTTTATGTACATCCTCCTTAACCTGATCTACTCTTTGCTTGCTTCAAATAGGTACCTTCTTAATAATCTCTGCTAACTGATTTTTAACATTTTCTGAAGATTTCTTACAGTTTTTCTCAACTTGAGAAGGTCTTCTGTCAACCGTAATATCAAACAAATGCATATCTTTTTCACAAGTTTTCTTTAATTCAGTAGCCTAGTTTTCCAGTTTCATATAAACTTCAGATTTAAACTTTTTAAGTTCACCAGCCAAACTATCAATACTACTAGACTGCAGTTTAAGCTGGTTAGACTGTTGTTCGATTTTCTTAGCAAGATTATCAGTCAATTATTTAAGTTTCTTGTCAAGATTATTCCTCTCTTGTCCTAATTTTTATTTATATCTTCTTTTACTTCAGAAAAAAATTATTTATCACCATAAAATTGTTTTTCATAGTGGCCATCAACGCAACAATCATTCTTGCAAGCCCCCCATCCACCCTCCCCAATACATTCCCTGTTCTGTTTGATTTACAGGCAACATACCAAATTCGGTATCAGCTTCAGTTGTGTCTTTCTCATTTTAAACTTTCAAATATACTATTATCACTAAAGTCACTTAACCGACTACTGTCACAACAGTTGTATTTGTCGAAACATTTTGATCCATGTCTACCCACGAAATTGGAGATAACTGAATTACATCATCAACTTAATCATCATTGCAGGCCAGGGTGACCGAGCGGTTCTAGGGGCTACTGTCTGGAACCGCGCGACCGCTACGATCGCAGGTTCGAATCCTGCCTCGGGCATGGGTATGTGTGATGTCCTTAGGATAGTTAGGTTTAAGTAGTTCTGGGTTCTAGGGGACTGATTACCTCAGAAGTTAAGTCCCATAGTGCTCAGAGCCATTTGAACCATTAATTATCATTATTTACTAGACCACTTTTTGTCTTTACTCAGGAGCGCCTGTTTGACTGGCACTCACAATGAACGGTGCCTCATCCCCTTCTTCTACATTTAGACTTTTCACTCCAGTCCATCCTTGAAAATCTTTTAATGCAAGCACACAACAAATAAATTGCATTTAACTGCCACCGGTTGTTTACTGTGGTCGCGACGTGTTGTCTTTGCGGATCCGATCTCCGCCTTCAGGTATATCAGTTTCAGGGGCCTCATTTGCTACGTGTTGTCAAAGCTGCTCTGCTCCGCTTGGCGTTAGCTGCAACGTCTACCGCTGCTTTGTTCAATTCTACGCTGCGCCCTTCGTTGTCTTGATGACATTTGCCGTCTTAAAGTTCGGTTTCGACCTCCTACAGCTTTTAATTTCCCGGCCGAAGCTCCTCTTGCAGATAGCTAGTGGATTAGAGCGATAAATTGAGATCATTGTCTGAAGCTGTCCTACCGTCACTTAAGGGAATGATCCGAGCGATGTGGCACGGATAAAAGAACTCCCTCCTTACGTATATGACGAATTCCGATAGTGAGAAATCAGAAAGAATATCTGAAGTTGTGACTGAAGAAGTCCTTCTCGAAGTCGCGAAGAGGAAGGAAGGAAGACGGTACTGTATATCAATGCATGCATACCTGTATTGATCGTGACCGGACCAAATATCTCACGAAATAAGCGTCAAACGAAAAAACTACAAAGAACGAAACTTGTCTAGCTTGAAGGGGGAAACCAGATGGCGCTGCCATAGGTCAAAAAATGTGTGTGTGAAATTCTATGGGACTTAACTGCTAAGGTCATCAGCCCCTAAGCTCACACACTGCTTAACCTAAATTATCCTAAGGACAAACACACACACCCATGCCCGAGGGGGGACTCGAACCTCCGCCGGGACCAGCCGCACAGTCCATGACTGCAGCGCCCCAGGCTGTTCGGCTAATCCCGCGCGGCTGCCGTAGGTCAAACGGATATCAACTGCGTTTTTTTTTAATAGGAACCCCCATTTTTTATTACATATTCGTGTAGTACGTAAAGAAATATGAATGTTTTAGTTGGACCACTTTTTTCGCTTTGTGACAGATTGGCGCTGTAATAGTCACAAAAATATGGCTCACAATTTTAGACGAACAGTTGGTAACAGGTAGGTTTCTTTAATTAAAATACGGAACGTAGGTACGTGAACATTTTATTTCGGTTGTTTCAATGGGATACATGTACCTTTGTGAGCTTATCAACTCTGAGAACGCATGCTGTTACATCGTGATTACCTGTAAATACCACATTAATGCAATAAATGCTCAAAATGATGTCCGTCAACCTCAATGAATTTGGCAATACGTGAAACGACATTCCTCTCAACAGCGAGTGATCCAACTAAAACATTCGTATTTCTTTACGTACTACACGAATATGTAATAAAAAATAAGGGTTCCTATTTTAAAAAACGCAGTTGATATCCGTTTGACCTACGGCAGCGCCATCTATCGGGCCAACCATAGCGCCATCTGGTTTCCTCTTCAAGCTAGACGAGTTTCGTTCTTTGTAGTTTTTTCTTTTGATGCTTATTTCGTGAGATATTTGGCACGGTCACTATAAATGGTCCACCCTGTATAGGAGAGACTACCCCATCCGCATAGTACGAACAGCAACTCGAAAATCGTACTGCAACTAAGAAGGTAACTTTCATGGAACGAACTGAATATGATCTGAAGTTAAGACTTATACTGTGCCATTCCGACTTCGATAAATATGTAGTAAAAGCTGGAGAATATTTTCCTCGTTGGAATTCAATATATAGACGTATCCAATGCAGTGAGACCTGATGATATAAAACATCCGAAGTCAGTACAGGAAGACGAGGAGGAAGAAGTAGTACATGATTTCGACAGAAATACGTTACAAAATCCAGAAGACATCAAATAGATTGACAGACGAATTTTTAGCTCATGCCAACTGAAAGGAAGCATGATGGAGCTTAAGGCAGAAGTAGATTCAGACGCTAGTAGTAGTGACGATGAGTTTATTTTTCTGATAGAAGAAGTAACTAACCGGCATGAATCAGAAGAAAATGAGATGGGACACGAAAAAATAGCCAAAGGTAAAGAAAAGTCGCTGTTGGGGGTCACCATTAGAAAAGTTAAAGAAAGTGGAGAACTTACCAAAACCATGGAAGAGCAAGACGAGAAGAGAGTCATAGCGGATGAAACAGAGCGTGAAGGTGACGTAGATGTGGGGCCATGAGAAAAGGTTGTACTGAACGTGGAGACAAAGAGAAGGGACAAGCCTACAGGTAAGCAGCAAGATGTTAATGTGTGACGGATTTCATGGCAAGAGGTATCACCAGAAATGAGCTCGTTATGGGAAAGCGAAAAAATAGGAACGCATATACGAGGACATAAGCCATAGTTCCCATAAATGTCCACAGGAACGAACTGTATCTACTTGGAGACATCGGATCGTAGGTTAGTGCCATTTAGAATGCTTTCTTTGAAATATTCAGAGATCAACTGCGTGTGGAGATAGTGGAGAGAACAGGAATCAAAGTGATAGACACCACAGGAAATTTGTGCAAGGCATTTAATATTTTGGAGACCCACCAGCTGGAAGAATGTTGGGGCTAGGAAACTGCTTCATACGCCCTTATTTAAAGCGTTACTGGCAGATATGTAATTTATGTCTCTGCAGGAGTAATAAAGTCTAAACAAAGACCAAGCTTCAGGACTTATTTTTCATATTGACTTCAGTTTTTTCACAGATTATGTATTTTAAAATAATGACGACAGAATGTATAATTATTCTTATATAAAAAAAGTTGCGATGTGAGTTGTTGAGCAATTTGTGTCTCTTGAGCTTCAAAATTTCTTGCTCACTCAACAAACATACCGTATCTGTAGCACAATTACAACAAACTGCAGAACTTAATGAATACATGCACATATTTGTGTCAATGGGTTCATAATGGCTCAGCCATTCGAAACTGGAGCTGTTTCGTTCAGTAATGTTTCTTTCAAAATAATTCTAGAAATTGACCCAGAAGGCAACGCAAGGGCCAGGTACCGAGACATTCGTACATTTTCCTCATATACAATGAGTCCAGTGTCTGAGCCATAGATGGCTCAAGCGTCAGGAAATTGCGGATCAATCTATATTCGGGTGCAACCTTTTTAACAGATTTTGCCCGAGCTATCTTGGGCTTGGTCTTCAAACTGTTAAGTATTAGACATTAATGGACTTCAAATTAAGAGGAAAACTGTTTAGTTACGTGTTTCTGGTGGTGCCTCAGTTGAGTTAAAAAGGAATTCTGTGACTGGACTGGTTGATCAAACAAAAAGTTATAATTGATTCTGATCGAGAGATGATTACGTGACACAAGGGAAATGATTACGTGACACAAGGGAAAGAACTGTGCATACCTTTTGAAGCAGAAGTCACAGTAGAGGAGAGCCACATGAATCAGTTAGAATGCAGCAGCACTGAAGAGAATGATGGACCACGAGACAGATATGAAAGGTATCCTGTACGAAGTATTTCACAAGACAGCAAAGCAGAACCCGATCTTAAATGAGTAGTAAATCAGACTGATAACTTGGCAACTGAGCAGGAGGAGGAACTATTTCAACTATTGTCGAGAAGAAAGAAGGTTTTCTCAGACAAACCTGGCAAGGTGATGGGGTATGAGCATCGCTTAAATGTAACAGCACATGAGCAATTCTTCTAGCCTCCTTATGATATCTCGTTAGCCAAGAAGGCTGAGTTTCAAAAGAAGATAGACTGAATGTTTGCATAGGGTGTGACAGCCTGTACAATAATCCATTAATGGTTTTGGGAAGAAAGACGGTAGTGTACAAGTGGTAACTGACACTCAGACACCTAACAAAATAGTGAAAAGAGAGACTGAATATTCTGAGAATACTAAAGAGCTGCTCCAAAAGCTTTGTGGTGTATGTTGTAAGTCTAGCTTAGATCTAAAGGCTACTGGCAAATACCATTAGCACCAGAGTCAAGAAAGTATACGGCATTCCTTTTTGCAGGAAGTGTTATCGTTATACAGTAGTCCATTCTGGATTAAATACCTCTGTCTTCGTATTTACCAGGGCATCAGATAAAATATTAGGCAGCACAATAGATTCGCAAATATTTGTGTGCGTTGATGATCTTACGATCACAACAAAAACGTGGTAGAAACAGTCATCATTAAGACAGGGTTCTCAAAGCTCTTATTAGAGGAGGGATGATCCTTAGAGTGAAAAAAATGAGACTCCATAAAGAAGGAACTCCATTAAGGAGTTATTCCGGCCGGCAGTGAGCAATGCCTTAAGAAAATAAAGGTAATAAAGTATTGTTGCAGAGCGAAAGCGTCTAAGCAGTTAAAAGACTTCCTAGGCATGTATTCCTTATTCCGCAAATAAATGAAAGACCAGGTGTTCAATGACCCAAGCTTGAACAATTTACTTAAGATGAACAGTACGTTCATATGGACCAGCAGTTGTGAAGCACCGTTTAATCAGTTAAAGGAGAGTATAGCAAAGAACATTATATTGTTTCATCCAAATTTAAGTCAACCATTTCACATCTCCAGCTGTGGATGAGGGGTTTTGTTATTTTAGAAGATAGAAGTAGATAGAAAGGTGATGCATAGGCCGCCTGCTTTTGCAAGTCAAACCCTAAGTGAGTCTGAGAAGAGCTACGTGGTATCCGAAAAGAAGGCATTAGCTATTGTCAGGGGTTTTTGCAAATGCAGAAACCATTTATGGGGCAATAAAACGATTATTCACACAGATCACTAAGCTTGAACGGTTCTGAAAGATTTTCGATTGTTACATAATAGATTAACTCGTTGGGCGCTATTTTTGTGCAGGTCAGTATGAACATCTGGTACATCAAAGATACTGAAAAGTTCATACCAAATACTTTATCAAGATAGTCAGAATGTGTGTCAATTCCTAATAAAGTAGAAGAAAATCAAGGAACTTTCCGGACAAGCTATTTCAAAATAGTGGAAGGAAAAGATAGAATAAAAGAAAGCTGTCGTAGTGAGCTATTTCAAAATATGAAACTTCCTGGCAGATTAAAACCGTGTGCCGGACCGAGACTAGAACTCAGTACCTTGAGCACTTGCCCGCGAAAGGCAAAGGTCCTGAGTTAGAGTCTCGGTCCGGCACACAGTTTTAATCTGCCAGGAAGTTTCACATCCGCGTGCACTCCACTGCAGAGTGAAAATCTCATTCTGGATATTCCAAAAAAAAAAAATTAAGGAAAAGATAGAATTAAAGAAATCTATCGTAATATGAGAGGACACCACAATGCTGAGGAGGATCTCAGATTAGTTAACGTCAACTTTGACGACGCTCATACCGCTAAGATAAGAGCGCCTTATGCTTTTTAGAAAGGAGTTTTCTATTTGAAAAAAATCAAGTAATCCAGGCATATGGAGGGTGTGTTGGCTGTCTCAGTAAATTAATGAGGCAGTGGAATATTTTCATTTACCATATGGCCACTGTGAGGCCAAGGAATGTGCTGAGACAATCTTTGAAACTATCACTTTAAATAATTTGATACAAAGGGTAGTGCAGAGAATTAAATCCGGCGATATTTGTCAGAGTGCAAAAGTGTCAAATGTCACCAGTAGAGGACCAATGCTGACCATAAAACCAGAAGATGTAACGGATTAGGTTGCGCTGGATATTTTCGATCCATTACCAAACGTGTCATGTTTTGGTAGTAGTGGTGTTTTTCTCAAAAGTTCATAAGATTATACCCATTAATAAAAGCGACAGCCAAGACTGCGTACAACAAGGTGGCTCTAGATTACTTTGTGTATGTGGGTAAGCTGAAGCGAATGCTGGCAGATAGTGGTACTCAATATTGCTTAAAGAGATGAACGATGTGACGGCTGAAAACCAAATAGTAGTAGCACACATTTCTCGTTTCTGCTTACCATCTTTCGAGCAACGCGACAGAACACCACATGAGAGAGGTAGAACGTTTATGACCTATCCATTGCCATGAAAACTATAGATCCTGGGGCAAACATGTGGTAGAGTTCAAGAAGATAACGATTATCTTGAACCATGAGAGTTTTACTACATAAAAAATACTGAGAGAGAAAATGGCAAAATGCTTAGTAGAAGAAGTATTAGAATTTCCTCCTTGGAATGAAAGTAACATTAGCGACAAAAAGAAATTGCTGTAAGGCAAGATGCAGAGACAAGGTGACGCTGCCGCGCGGGGTAGCCGCGGGGTTAGGGCGCCTTGTCACGGTCTGCGCGTCTCCCCCCGTCGGAGGTTCGAGTCCTCCCTCGGGCATGGGTGTATGTGTTGTCCTCAGCGTAAGTTAGTTTACGTTTAATTAAGTAGTGTGTAAGCCTAGGGACCGATGACCTCAGCTGTTTGGTTCTGTTGGATCTTACCCCAAATTTCCAAGCTGAAGCTAGGATTCGTTATCACAATGAAAGATTATAACTTCGTAAATTCAAAATTGATGATTTGATTCTCGTAAAAATTCACGAGAAATCAATGACGAAATCAGCAAATTTAAATTCATTCATCATGGACCATTTAAGATTGTGTATGTACCGCATGCAAATTCATATTACTGAGAGTATTCAGTGTCAGGAAAGCGCTTAGGCATAAGAAACATTTGTAAATTTAAAAGAAGTATGAACCAAGAGTTCATAAGGACAATGTTCATACATAAAGAGTCTGAGGGAACGATAGAAAGATAAGGGTTTCTTGCCTTAATGCAACAGGAAACAGAGATTAATAATTTTTCATATTTATTAATTTGTTAACGTTTTGTAAATATGAGTGTAAAGAACACATTCTAATATACTTTTTTTAAGTTACAAAAAATAGTACCAAATTACATATCAAAATCCAAGGACTGAGCTTCCAAGTTGTCTTAGAAAAAACAACGAAGTTTATTACTTTGTCGAAAACATCCAGTGACATAAAAGAGGTGGAATTAGTGAGCAAAGACTCGCGTGAAGCAATAGTAGGGAAGCATGTGTGAAAAACAGGTGATGAGCAAGAAACACTCTGGGGCGTATTGTTCACCTGTATAATTTCAACATCAAAGTTAAATTTTAAAGCGTGTTATGTGTTTATATATGTTTTTGTGTGTAGAATTAAATGCGTTAATTTAAGGAATTGCTGTACTCAAATTTTGTAAAAGAAATTCTACTCAATCTCTGGAATAATATGAATATAAGCAATGTCAACTTTGTTTCTTGGAACATTTAGACATCTTATTACCGAACTCAAGTGTTTAACAAAGTTTTTTTGCTATATCTTCTGGATGTTAAATTTATGTGCGTTATCTTGTTGGAAAATATCGATGTAAAATAATACATTTTCTAAATAGCAGTGGTTACGTTATGCAGAGATGCATTTCGCTGAAGTTATCCTGCTAGAATAATGCCACGAAATGTAGAGCATATGTAACGTAACAGCTAAAATTGTGACAAACATTCATAGAATTTTTTAAATTTTATCTGGTCTCTCCATGGTTTTTCATTCTTACTCCGAATTATTTTTTTTGTTTCCTTTATTTCTTGCTCAATATACAGATTGAATAACATCGGGGATAGGCTACAACCCTATCTCACTCTCTTCCCAACCACTGCTTCCCATTCAAGCCCGTCGCCTCTTATAACTGCTATCTGCTTTCTGTACAAATTGTAAATAGCCTTTCGCTCCCTGTATTTAACCCCTGCCACCTTCAGAATTTGAAAGAGAGTATTCCAGTTAACATTGTCAAAAGCTTTCTCTAAGTCTACAAATGCTAGAAATGTAGGTTTGCCTTTCCTTAATCTATTTTCTAAGATAAGTCGTAGGGTCAGCACTGCCTCACGTGTTCCAACATTTCTACGGAATCCAAAGTGATCTTCCCTGAGGTCGGCTTCTACCAGTTTTCCATTCGTCTGTAAAGAATTCGCGTTAATATTTTGTAGCCGTGACTTATTAAACTGATAGTTCGGTAATTTTCACATATATCAACACGTGCTTTCTGTGGGATTGGAATTATTATATTCTTCTTGAAGTCTGAGGGAATTTCGCCTGTCTCATACATCTTGCTCACGAAATGGTAGAGTATTGTCAGGGCTGGCTCTCCTGACAGCCTTTGTCAGTAGTTCTAATGGAATGTTGTCTTCTCCCCGGACCTTGTTCCGACTTAGGTCTTTCAGTGCTTTATCAAACTCTTCAAACAGTATCATATCTCCTATTTCATCTTCATCTACATCCTCTTCCAATTCCATAATATTGTCCTCAAGAACATCGCCCTTGTACAGACTCTCTATATACTCCTTCCACCTTTCTGCTTTCTCTTCTTTGCTTAGAACTGGGTTTCCATCTGAGCTCTCGATATTCCTACAATGGCTCTCTTTTCTCCAAAGGTCTCTTTAATTTTCCTGTAGGCAGTATCTATCTTACCCATAGTGAGATATGCCTCTGCATCCTTACATTTGTCCTCTAGCCATCCCTGGTTAGCCATTTTGCACTTCCTGTCGATCTCATTTTTGAGATGTTTGTATTCCTTTTTGCTTGCTTCATTTACTGCGTTTTTATATTTTCTCCTTTCATCAATTAAATTCAATATATCTTCTGTTACCCAAGGGTTTCTACTAGCCCTCGTCTTTTTACCTAATTGATCCTCTGCTGCCTTCACTATTTCATCCCTCAAAGCTACCCATTCTTCTTCTACTGTATTTCTTTCCTCCATTCCTGTCAATCGTTTCCTAATGCTCTCCCTGAAACTCTCTACAACCTCTGGTTCTGCCAGTTTATCCATTTCCCATCTGCTTAAATTCCCACCTTTTTGCAGTTTCTTCAGTTTTAATCTACAGTTCATAACCAATAGATTGTGGTCAGAGTCCACATCTGCCCCTGGAAATGTCTTACAATTTAAAACCTGGTTCCTAAATCTAAATCTCTGTCCTACCATTATATAATCTATCTACATCTACATCCATACTCCGCAAGCCACCTGACGGTGTTTGGCGGAGGGTACCTTGAGTACCTCTATCGGTTCTCCCTATCTGAAACCTTTTAGTATCTCCAGGCCTCTTCCATGTATACAACCTTCTTTTATGATTCTTGAACCAAGTTATGCTCTGTGCAAAATTCTACCAGGCGGCTTCCTCTTTCATTTCTTACCCCCATTCCATATTCACTTACTACGTTTCTTTCTCTTCCTTTTCCTACTATCGAATTTCAGTCACCCATGATATTAAATTTTCGTCTCCATTCACTATCTGAATAATTTCTTTTATCTCATCATACATTTGATCAATCTCTTTGTCATCTGCGGAGCTAGTTGGCATGTAAACTTGTACTTCTGTGGTAGGGGTGGGCTTCGTGTCTATCTTGGCTACAATAATGCGTTCACTGTGCTGTTTGTAGTAGCTTACCCACACTCCTATTTTTTTATTCATTATTATACCCACTCCTGCATTACCCCTATTTGATTTTATATTTATAACCCTGTATTCACCTGAACAGAAGTCTTGTTCCTCCTGTCACCAAACTTCACTAATTCCCTGTATATCTAATTTTAACCTATCCATTTCCCTTTTTAAATTTTGTAACCTACCTGCCCGATTAAGGGATCTGACATTCCACGCTCCGTTCCGTAGAACGCCAGTTCTCTTTCTCTTGATAACGACGTCCTGCTGAGTAGTCCCCGCTCGGAGATCCGAATGGGGGACTATTTTACCTCCAGAATATTTTACCCAAGAGGACGCCATCAGCATTTAACAATACAGTAAAGCTGCATGCCATCGGGAAAAATTACGGCTGTAGTTCCCCTTGCTTTCAGCCGTTCGCAGTACCGGCACAGCAAGGCCGCTTTGGTTAGTGTTACAAGGCGAGATCAGTCAATCATCCAGACTGGTGCCCCTGCAACTACTGAAAAGGCTGCTGCCCCTCTTCAGGAACCACACATCTGTCTGGCCTCTCAACAAATACCCCTCCTTTGTGGTTGCACCTTAGGTACGGCTATCTGTATCGCCGAGGCACGCAAGCCTCCTCACCAACGGCAAGGTACATGGTTCATGGGGGAGGCTTTTTATGGTATACCTTCTATTTTTGGAGTTATCACATGTTTTTCATTGATACCCATTTATTTGAAGATCCTTTGAAAATGGTGTAACGCCGAAACGCGTAAGGTATAATAAAGTCAATAAAATACTGTGATCAATATAAATAGTGTTATAATAGAATCGTCCTTAGATGTCACGGCCCATCCCTTCCAGTTAGTGTACCGGTTTAGAAATATGTAGCGAAGTGACATTACTATCATTTTACTTTTCCCCACTATTCCGCTTTTGCAAGTAAACTCTCTTAGCTGCGTCATAATGGAACGCTCCATCAGCCTAGCACGGCAGTTACGTGTAACAACATGGTCTTGCGCATAAGATAGCATTCGGGTACATGTCCTAAATTTTGTAACTTCTCCGAAAGCAGCAGTCTGCTTTTGAAGAATGTAATGCCGTTAAATTCATCTCTTTTAAAACTGCAAGACTAACAGTTGATCTTCCTATAGTTTCATTTGAAAAGCGGATATAGCTATGAAACGAGACTATACGACATATAATGAGGACTTTTTTTCTTTACAATTCATTTTGGTGATAACGGAACTACGGTATCCTAAACGGTTCCGAAACTGAGGTGAACAACTTCGCTAAATCACCCTGTATTTCGGACAGATGCTCTCTTCGGAACGACGAGCTGTTGTCAGGCATCTTTATCTCCACGCTCCCTGAAAACTGGACAGACATTAGTATGAAATTTTGAACTATATGTAAAATCCTCTTCCGAAATAGTTAACATTCCTTGTGAAATAATTGACATAACTCTTAAGGAAATGTATATACTCGTTATACAAATAACATGTTTCACAACATAACGTTTTTTGTGATGTTGGTTAACAGAACATGTGACCCAAATGAAAAGAAATTTTTTTCCTTTGACCTTGTAGCCTTATGGAATTCGTGTCCTTACGTCGCCTTTCTCTAACGTGAAAAATATTGTGCACCCCACATGTCGCTGAATCGTGTAAACTGTGTTGTGTGTATTTTGTTGTTACAACTGTCTATTTACTGGGTCTCGTCCTTGTTTCACAAAATTGAAGTGTACTCCCTCCATTGTGGAAACAGATCATTTATCTTAAACATGGATGAATACGTTATTATAGACATTAACGTTTCATATCTATTAAATAACTTTAGAATTTACTGATTGTTGTGGGTTAGGAATAAAAGCAACAGAACTACCGATGAAAATAATTACAGCTTGTGATCTTCTGCTCTAGACGTATTCGGGCTCTTCACAACGATAAAATTTCAGGTGTATCATTACTGTGTGGGTATTATATATGATAAAATTTCTGTACGATCTAGTCGATACAGAACATTCTAGTAGACATTAAAACATTTACTATTGTGTTAATCATCTCTTGCACATCATAATGGTTTTTGTCGTGCAAAAATAGCCTCTATGTTTGATTGTCATTCAACAGCAGCATTTTTCCTTGTTGGATGAGTATTTCATCTCACTTCATCTATATCGCTGGCACGAAAATATCTTACAAGAATTTTCAGAACACACTTCAGGAAAAAAGGTCGGTGCGGGAATCAAAGAAGCCATCCAACGGGCTCTTTCAACGGGAGCCTAATGGATGTGGCGACGGACGACGGAAAAGCCTCTGTTGTGCTGCCAAGGCTAAATGTACACATATCCGGAAGTGAAGCTGCGACTTGCGGCGAAATTTACGACCGAAACAAACACTGCAGCCGCCGGTCTTGCAACGAAAGTACACACATCACACACGGGCATAGTCTATACTGCATCTTTCATGAGTCTAACATGTCACCACACTAAGTTGCTTTGTGCCAGATGTAAGTAACCTCAGGTGCTCCAAACAGTTTTTTTATGCGAGCATGTGAAGAATAAAAATATACGACGTTGCAACTGCATACGTGCAGATGGCAGACAAAAAATGGAAACACCAAGAATATAGCATATTACCCAGCCTAATACGGTGCAGGAAACCACTTGTCATTCAAGCCAGCTTTCTGTCATCTCAGAATAGATAAACACAAGTTCTGAATGACTTTAAAGGGAATCTTATACTATTTCTTCTGCAAAATAGTGGTACGTTCATTTAACGATGATGTAGGTGGACAGCGAACACGTGCCCTCCTCTCCAATGTGGACCACAAACGCTCAATAATACTGTGATATGGTGGGCAGGGGAGATGCCACAGTTCATCCTCGTGCTCACAAAACCAGTATTGAGCGATGCAAGGTGTGTGAACAGGGGCCAGGTCGTCTTGGAACACAGCGTCATCATTTGGGAACAAACATTGTGCCGTGGGAGACACCTGATCAGCCCAAAACGGTCACAGTCCTTGGAAATAATACTACCTTGCTAAGAAACCATGGGGCCCACAGAATACCACGATATGACTGCCCAATTCATTACCGAACACCCACTTTGTGTCACTCTTGGGACGTAAAATCGGCCAGATGTTGGAAACTGAGTGAAATAAATTCGTCCTACCAAATGAATTTCTTCCTGTGCCCCACAGTCGTGGTTTTAGTGCTTCAGCACTACATGTTCCTGTTACAGGCGTTTGCATCACTAATGGAGGTTTTGAAATTCCAGCTCGCCCTGCAAATCGACACTTATGGAGCTCTCTTTCTTTTATTTTACTGACAGGGTTCGTGAGTGCAGATTTCAGTTCTACAGTGACTTTGACAGCTGTTGTCCTCTCGTGTTTCGTCACTGTCCTCTTCAACGGCCGTCCGTCACGATCACTCTGCTCACTATTTCTTCCGCGTTGTGACTTAGCGGATGATGTTTACCCGCTTTTGTTGGCTGTGGATTAAAACTTCGATACAATGACTCTTGAAATACCAAACCCTAGGCTGCATGATTAAGGGGGCACCCACTTACGAGCACCAACAAATTGCCAATGTTCGAAATCACTGAACTCCAACATTATGCACTCACAATATCACGAAACACTGTTTTGACCACGATTGACAGAAGCAGTGTATTAAAGTCATTCCAAACGCCTTTCGTGGTCAGATAAAACAGCTCAAACTGCAGGCTTGGCTAGTTAGCATCTGTATTTACGTTCAAGCATGCGTTACTTCCGGTGTTTGTATAGTTTTGGCCAACCACTGTATGTCAATATTTGATAAATCTTAGACAAAAATTCAGATATTCTACCAATTTTAAAGTAGCATTGCTGTAATTTTCTTGACTAAGATTATTTAAAGTGCTATGGAACTATCAACAAAACCCAAGCGTCTCTCTATGGGTGTATCCCTGCACTAACTCTGTCGATATTTCTGGTTCATAACAATCACTTTTTCCTGTGGCTCTTAAAGCGGTTGATGCAGAAAGAATTATCGCGAAGTTGAATATTAGTTAAACACAGAGGGTGGAGAGCTATTAGTAGTTTTGTTAATGATTGTGTGCCATTCTTCTCGAGGATATTTCAAAACTATTCACATTACGGACTCCTGTGTCTCGAAGAAGTAGCACATCTTTTCTGCAAAGGAGTGACACAGTCAAAGACTGGCTCTGCAGATAAGAAGTATTTTCAAATTTTATCAAGGTATTTATTCTATGTGCACTGCTTTACAATTGCTAAGCAACAAACAACGATTGCCACGGAACACCCGGCCAATGATAGAGAAGATTTAGCGGGCAGGACGTGTTAACAGCAGCAAAGCCAGCGTACGAATGCTCTGTATGTATTTGACAGTTTATGCAGTGCGGAGTTTGATGAAGGTAGTTGTGGATCCAATTAGGGCAACATTCCGTGTAATACGGCAACATGTTTGCAAGACATCATTTCAGTCCTTACAATCGTGGACGAGCAGTTGAACGGCTCGAAGCCGGTCAAAGTGTCTCTACTGTGACCACAGTATTGGGTGCGTCCAAAAGTGCCATATCACCACTAAAGAAGGCCACTAAAGGTGGAAATGCCATGCGAAAGACTGACAGACCACCACTCCGCGACAGGATCGATAAGTAGCCCTAGTGGCGAAACGGGAGAGACATCTCTTTGTGTCGTCCGATCAAAACACAGCCAGGGCAAAAGCACCGCAGGCGTGTAGTTCTGAGCTGGTACCAGTGCCATGGAGACTCGCCACTTGAGCGGGTTCCACCAGCGCCACGGGTGGCGCTAGGGCTGAAGATATCGACTTCGCCTCGGACAATTGGCGGCTGAATACAATCCACCCATGACCGGACGAAAACGGACAGAACCCTACTCGGAAGATAGAAGAGCAGCTCTCGCCCACTTGGTTATAGATCATCGTCCAGGGCTGACTTAGACAGGGATTGGTCGTTTAGTGACTTCTTAGAAGTCAACAGACAGTTGTTCTAAATTGCTTTTGCTATGTACTATGAAGCTTACCTAGGATTATTTGCACCCTGGCCGTTGAGGGCCTTTTTTGTGTTATATTACAAGTTGTGTTGCAGACTTAATAATTCAACAAGTCATAAAGATACAGAAGGGCAGAAAAGGATTCCCTGATTTCAAAATTAAATATCTCGAAAACAAAGATCGATAGAGGAATGCAGTAAACGGTATGTTTATTGTGAAAGCTGTAAGAAGTTTATACAGCAGTTTGAAATAATAGTTACAAAGCTGCTAACAGATGGCGCTGTAATCGCCATACGTAATGCCTAGTATAAATAGTGATCCGAAGCCCAGAGCGATCAGTTCCACTACTGAAACGTGAAAGGAGGTTAGCGTACCGAAGGAAGAGATTAAAACCATGTACTCCATTGAACAACGCGTTTTTGTGGTGCTAGAGTACCACAGGTTAGAAGAGAGTCCTACGGCAACAAGGCGAAGTTTTCAAGCACGATTTAATGTTCTAAAACGACGCGATGCGAAAACCATTCGTACGCTCTTCGCAAAATTTCAACGAACAGGCAGCGTAACTGATGATCTAGTGGGGCATGTTGGCCGCAAGCAAACCGCAGTTACGCCTGAAAATATCGCCACAGTTTCTGGAATTATTCAGCGAAATCCAATGTCATCCGTCCGTAGAATTGCATCTGACACTGGTTTGAAGCGTTCCATCACGCAGAAAATACTGAGAAAGAGCCTACACATGTTTCCATTCAAAATTCAAACGCACCAGACCATACCCGTACGAGCTGTGCAACAAAGGGTTTCCTTTGCTAATCAGATGCTCACAATGATTGATAGAGAAGGATTTGATGTTGGCTGCATCTGATTTACAGATGAAGCACACTTCCACCTGAATGGATACGTAAATAAGTAGAACTGGCGATTTTGGGGTTGCGAAAAGCCATGTTGGTGTGAAGCGAAACCCCTGTATTCTCCTAAAGTTACTGTGTGGGCTGCAGTATGCAGCAGAGGCATTATTGGCCCTTTTTTCATTCGAGAAACGGTCACTGGTGCACGTTACGTTGCAATTTTGGAACAATTTGTCGCCAAACAGCAAGCGTTAGAGGATCGATCAGGTACTGAATGGCTTATGCAAGATGGAGCCCGACCACATCGGACCGAACAAGTGTTTCGCTTTCTTGAGGAATACTTCGGGAATCGAGTGATTGCTTTGGAATATCCTAAATTTACTGGTGCAGGCATGGATTGGCCTCCATATTCGCCGGATTTGACTCCCTGTGACTTTTTTTTGTGGGGCACAGTGAAAGACATGGTCTACCCGAAGCATCCCGCCACGCTGGACGAGCTTGAATCGGCGATCTCTGTGGCATGTGAATCCATTTCGGTTGAGACACTACGAAATGTGATGGCGAATTTCATTCTTCGTTTGCGCCACCTCTGTAGTGCCAATGGTGAACATTTTGAAAACATTGTGATGTGATTGTTTGCAAAGATTGTTTTCATACGATTATTTCACTTATGTATGCTGATATGAGCTGTACAGCGTACAGCGCCATCTGTTAATAGCTTTTGTAACTATTATTTCAAACTGGTGTATAAACTTCTTACAGCTTTCACAATAAACATACCGTTTACTGCATTCCTCTATCGATCTTTGTTTTCGAGATATTTAATTTTGAAATCAGGGTGCCCTTTTCTGGACACCCTGTAAGTAAAACTTTTAAATCATCTGTTTGACTTTGGGAGTGTTCTAGAACCTTCGTTTTCCTATGCTGTTACCTGACCACGGGGCATAGCTGTGTAGCAGTGGCTGGGAGAAATTGTCTTAGCGGTGTACTGCATCAGAAGGCGTATCACGAACTCACAAACTCACAAACTCGGCCTACCGTAACATCAGTTCGGGCTCCACAGCAGTTACGACGAGGCCGTTGCAAAACTGGCTACGACGGTGTACAAAAATCTCACTGCTAGGCAGATTGCTGCAGTCCTTGTAACCGCTACAAGTGCACGTGTATCTACCAGAACCATTTCACGGAGATTAAAGTAGGCTGGTTAGCATGCTCGGAATTTGTTAATGCATCCCACTTAAACCATACCTTAGCCGAGAAAGAGTTCGGTGGTCTAGGAGCATGTTGGTTTGGGTCGGCAACAGTGGTCCATAGTAATGTTCTCCGACAAATCCCGCTTCACTGTGGCGAGTAATTCTGGCCACCAATTAGAGCGGAGAGAGAGGGGAACACCTTACACACCACAGAATGTTCACGAACGTCATCGGTGTGGCCTAGGCGTTATGGTGTGGGCAGGCATTATGCACAATCGCCGAACATCGCAACGTATCGTTGCGCGAGGTACCGTTACAGCACAGCGGCGCTGCAGTGAAATTATTACGGGTCACGTCCGCCTATTTATGTGTGCGGTAGGTCCCGACTTTCTGTTTATGGACGACAATGCCCAACCACACAAGACTGCTGAGGTAAAGGTCGTGCTGGAAAATGAAGATATTAAGCTATGGAATGGCATGCGTGTTCTCTGTGCCTAAACACTATAGAGTATGCCTGGGATGGTTTTCGGAGACGACGTGTTTCTCAACGAATACCTACTCTTCGAATCGTGCAAGAACTGAAAACCGCCTTGAGAGATGCGTGGGACGATATCCCCCTAGGCACCCTCAACAGTTTGGTAACCAGCATTAATAACAGTTGAAAAATGTGCATTAGTGCCCTAGCAGGGCGTATTCCTTACTGCGAGTCCGATATCTCCCATGTGGTGAAATCTGTACCACATTTCGGTATAAAGATACCACTACTCCTCCATTACACACGTAGTATATTGCATGTCGTCAATCAGTGCCTGTGATTCTTATTGTCCAACAAGGTCTCTGTTCAGCTGTATGTATAATTAAAAATATACACCAGCTGCACAACATACTCACATTTATTCGTCACAGTAGTTCCAGTGAATGTTTAGGCAGTTGTCCAAGAACGAGAAGACATTACAAATTTTTTTCAGGTTGCACTTCCCATTTAAGAGGGACGAAATGCTGCAACACAGCATATTTCATTGGATGCTGGTCTTCATAGCTTTCCAATTTATTTTTTGATTCGACCTTTTGTGTTAGCCTGATATTCTCACATTTGGTTACAGCCTGATAATGGAATGTTCGACGAACGGTGTTGAACATCAGTCCACTCCTTTTCCGCCAAAACATTGCTTTGTATTGATTGGTACGTGGATTTCTGTAGCGCACATATAAGATTCAAACTTCAAATTTTTACTGCTGTTGTCTCCTCTGTTTGCAAGCAGCGCGCAGTTTGGCAGAATTTCGTGATAGTGCCACTTTTAATTATTATTTAAGCGAGAAAAGCCAAGACAGCAGGAGCGCTAGAATATTCTAGAACACTATAAACATAGTTTTGATGACAGACAGCTGAACACAAAATCTCACTGACAACGGCAATCCGAATGCTTCCACATTCTGCGTTTTAGTTTGGTCTACGACCGAAAGCCTAAAGCCTTATTTAATTATATGCAGTTGTGTTCATCACAAACAAATTTCAAATGGTTCAAATGGCTCTAAGCACTATGGGACTTAACATCTGAGGTCATCAGTCCCCTAGAACTTAGAACTACTTAAACCTAACTAATCTATGAACGTCACACACGTCTATACCCGAGGCAGGATTCGAACCTGCGACCGTAGCGGTCCTGGACTGAAGGGCCTAGAACCGCTCGGCCACAGCGGCCGGCTAAACTAATAATGGCAGAATTTTCAAGCGCTACAGTTGTTTATTTCTCAATCCGACGGGTATACATTTTGCCGGAGTTTAACGCTGAGATTTTCCTTTCCTTAATACGTATAAAACGAAGCTAATGTGGAAAGCATTTGGCCTACCTCTGTTTCATTCGAAATCGTCAAGCCACACAGTACTATACAGCCGGCTTGAAAATCGTTTTGTACACACACACACACACACACACACACACACACACACACATATATATATATATATATATATATATATATATATATATATATATATATATATATATATATACGAGGGCAGTTCAATAAGTAATGCAAAACATTTTTTTTCTGAAACAGGGGTTGTTTTATTCAGCATTGAAGTACACCAGGTTATTCCCCAATCTTTTAGCTACACAACACTATTTTTCAACGTAATCTCCATACAATGCTATGGCCTTACGCCACATTGAAATGAGGGCCTGTATGCCTGCACGGTACCATTCCACTGGTCGATGTCGGAGCCAACGTCGTACTGCATCAATAACTTCTTCATCATCCACGTAGTGCCTCCCACGGATTGCGTCCTTCATTGGGTCAAACATATGGAAATCCGACGGTGCGAGATCGGGGCTGTAGGGTGCATAAGGAAGAACAGTCCACTGAAGTTTTGTGAGCTCCTCTCGGGTGCGAAGACTTGTGTGAGGTCTTGCGTTGTCATGAAGGAGGAGAAGTTCGTTCAGATTTTTGTGCCTACGAACACGCTGAAGTCGTTTCTTCAATTTCTGAAGAGTAGCACAATACACTTCAGAGTTGATCGTTTGACCATGGGGAAGGACATCGAACAGAATAACCCCTTCAGCGTCCCAGAAGACTGTAACCATGACTTTACCGGCTGAGGGTATGGCTTTAAACTTTTTCTTGGTAGGGGAGTGGGTGTGGCGCCACTCCATTGATTGCCGTTTTGTTTCAGGTTCGAAGTTATGAACCCATGTTTCATCGCCTGTAACAATCTTTGACAAGAAATTGTCACCCTCAGCCACATGACGAGCAAGCAATTCCGCACAGATGGTTCTCCTTTGCTCTTTATGGTGTTCGGTTAGACAACGAGGGACCCAGCGGGAACAAACCTTTGAATATCCCAACTGGTGAACAATTGTGACAGCACTACCAACAGAGATGTCAAGTTGAGCACTGAGTTGTTTGATGGTGATCCGTCGATCATCTCGAACGAGTGTGTTCGCACGCTCCGCCATTGCAGGAGTCACAGCTGTGCACGGCCGGCGTGCACGCGGGAGATCAGACAGTCTTGCTTGACCTTGCGGCGATGATGACACACGCTTTGCCCAACGACTCACCGTGCTTTTGTCCACTGCCAGATCACCGTAGACATTCTGCAAGCGCCTATGAATATCTGAGATGCCCTGGTTTTCCGCCAAAAGAAACTCGATCACTGCCGCCCGTTGTTTGCAACGCACATCCGTTACAGACGCCATTTTAACAGCTCCGTACAGCGCTGCCACCTGTCGGAAATCAATGAAACTATACGAGACGAAGCGGGAATGTTTGAAAATATTCCACAAGAAATTTCCGGTTTTTTCAACCAAAATTGGCCGAGAAAAAAAAAGTGTTGCATTACTTATTGAACTGCCCTCGTATATATATATATATATATATATATATATATATATATATATATATATATATATACACTCCTGGAAATGGAAAAAAGAACACATTGACACCGGTGTGTCAGACCCACCATACTTGCTCCGGACACTGCGAGAGGGCTGTACAAGCAATGATCACACGCACGGCACAGCGGACACACCAGGAACCGCGGTGTTGGCCGTCGAATGGCGCTAGCTGCGCAGCATTTGTGCACCGCCGCAGTCAGTGTCAGCCAGTTTGCCGTGGCATACGGAGCTCCATCGCAGTCTTTAACACTGGTAGCATGCCGCGACAGCGTGGACGTGAACCGTATGTGCAGTTGACGGACTTTGAGCAAGGGCGTATAGTGGGCATGCGGGAGGCCGGGTGGACGTACCGCCGAATTTGCTCAACACGTGGGGCGTGAGGTCTCCACAGTACATCGATGTTGTCGCCAGTGGTCGGCGGAAGGTGCACGTGCCCGTCGACCTGGGACCGGACCGCAGCGACGCACGGATGCACGCCAAGACCGTAGGATCCTACGCAGTGCCGTAGGGGACCGCACCGCCACTTCCCAGCAAATTAGGGACACTGTTGCTCCTGGGGTATCGGCGAGGACCATTCGCAACCGTCTCCATGAAGCTGGGCTATGGTCCCGCACACCGTTAGGCCGTCTTCCGCTCACGCCCCAACATCGTGCAGCCCGCCTCCAGTGGTGTCGCGACAGGCGTGAATGGAGGGACGAATGGAGACGTGTCGTCTTCAGCGATGAGAGTCGCTTCTGCCTTGGTGCCAATGATGGTCGTATGCGTGTTTGGCGCCGTGCAGGTGAGCGCCACAATCAGGACTGCATACGACCGAGGCACACAGGGCCAACACCCGGCATCATGGTGTGGGGAGCGATCTCCTACACTGGCCGTACACCACTGGTGATCGTCGAGGGGACACTGAATAGTGCACGGTACATCCAAACCGTCATCGAACCCATCGTTCTACCATTCCTAGACCGGCAAGGGAACTTGCTGTTCCAACAGGACAATGCACGTCCGCATGTATCCCATGCCACCCAACGTGCTCTAGAAGGTGTACGTCAACTACCCTGGCCAGCAAGATCTCCGGATCTGCCCCCATTGAGCATGTTTGGGACTGGATGAAGCGTCGTCTCACGCGGTCTGCACGTCCAGCACGAACGCTGGTCCAACTGAGGCGCCAGGTGGAAATGGCATGGCAAGCCGTTCCACAGGACTACATCCAGCATCTCTACGATCGTCTCCATGGGAGAATAGCAGCCTGCATTGCTGCGAAAGGTGGATATACACTGTACTAGTGCCGACATTGTGCATGCTCTGTTGCCTGTGTCTATGTGCCTGTGGTTCTGTCAGTGTGATCATGTGATGTATCTGACCCCAGGAATGTGTCAATAAAGTTTCCCCTTCCTGGGACAATGAATTCACGGTGTTCTTATTTCAATTTCCAGGAGTGTATATATATATATATATAGAGGGTGAGTCACCTAACATTACCGCTGGATATATTTCGTAAACCACATTAAATACTGACGAATCGATTCCACAGACCGAACGTGAGAGAGGGGCTAGTGTAATTGGTTAATACGAACCGTAAAAAAATGCACGGAAGTATGTTTTTAACACAAACCTACGTTTTTTTTATATGTAACCCCATTAGTTTTGTTAGCACATCTGAACTTATAAACAAATACGCAATCAGTGCCGTTTGTTGCACTGTAAAATGTTAATTACATCCGGAGATATTGTAACCTGAATTTGACGCTTGAGTACCACTCCTCCGCTGTTCGATCGGGTGTATCGGAGAGCACCAAATTACGTAGGGGTCCAAAAGGAATGGTGATGGACCTTAGGTACAGAAGAGACTGGAACAGCACACTACGTCCACATGCTAACGCCTTTTTATTGGTCCTTTTCACTGACGCACATGTACATTACCATGAGGGGTGAGGTACACGTACACACTGGCGTAATGAATGTCGTACACGCCGCAGTACATCTGGTGTAATGTCGCTGCAGGCTGCCGCAATACGTTGTTTCATATCCTCTGGGGTTGTAGGCACATCACGGTACACATTCTCCTTTAACATACCCCACAGAAAGAAGTCCAGAGGCGTAAGATCAGGAGAACGGGCTGGCCAATTTATGCGTCCTCCACGTCCTATGAAACGCCCGTCGAACATCCTGTCAAGGATCAGCCTAGTGTTAATTGCGGAATGTGCAGGTGCACCATCATTCTGATACCACATACGTCGACGCGTTTCCGGTGGGACATTTTCGAGCAACGTTGGCAGATCATTCTGTAGAAACGCGATGTATGTTGCAGCTGTTTGGGCCCCAGCAATGAAGTGAGGACCAATGAGGTGGTCGCCAATGATTCCGCACCATACATTTACAGTCCACGGTCGCTGTCGCTCTACCTGTCTGAGCCAGTGAGGATTGTCCACGGACCAGTAATGCATGTTCCGTAGATTCACTGCCCCGTGGTTTGTGAAACCCGCTTCATCGGTAAACAGTTAGAACTGCAACGCATTCTCTGTTAATGCGCATTGACAGAATTGCACTCGATGATTAAAGTCATCACCATGTAATTGCTGATGTAGCGAGACATGAAACGGGTGAAAGCGGTGACGATGCAGTATGCGCATGGCACTACTTTAACTCAGTCCACTGGCTCTCGCAATGTCCCGTGTACTCATGTGTGGGTTCATGGCAACAGCAGCTAACACACCAACTGCACCCGCTTTTCCTGTGACGGGCCTGTTACGGACCCGTTTGCGTGCTACGACCATACCTGTTGCATACAGTTGGCGATAGATGTTTTGCAATGTGCGGCACGTTGGATGCTCTCTGTCCGGGTACCGTTCTGCATACACCCTGCAGGCTTCAGCTGCATTTCGTCGACACTCGCCATAGATGAGTATCATCTCCGCCTTTTCAGAGTTCGAATACACCATGGTCACAGTTCCTACAACACTACACTATCACAGACGTCTGGTAACACGGTGTACTACAGTTGGTCTGCGTGCGGAGACGAATGCAGAATAACAATAGCAGCAAGCGCTACATGCGGACACTGCGACAGCTAGACCAAACCACAACAGTGCACTACAGCCACACTCGTAAACACGGTCGTCATCCCTGCAGATGCTGCTCGCCGACCGTGGCCCGTGTTTGTTACTACACGCAACTGAACGTCGGAGGTTTCAAGCGTCAACTTTAGGTTACAATATCTCCGGATGTAATTAACATTTTACAATGCAACAAACGGCCCTGATTACGTATTTGTTTATATGTTCAAATGTGCTAACGAAACTAACGTGGTTCCATTTTAAAAAAACGTAGGTTTGTGTTAAAAAACATATTTCCGTGCTTTTTTGTATGGTTTGTATTAAACAATTACACTAGCCCCTCTCCTCACGTTCGGTCTGTGGAATCGGTTCGTCAGTATTTGATGTGGTTTACGAACTATATCCAGCGGTAACGTTAGGTGACTCATCCTGTATATATATATATATATATATATTCGGTATAAAATCTGTGCAATAACTTTTGATGAATTTTAGTTTGGTTCGCTCCTTTATATATATGCAGAAACCAGTCAACTGCCTTTCGGTATAAAATGTGTGCAATAACTTTTGATGAATTTCAGTTTCGTTCACTCCTTTTGCTTGCAGAAACCAGTCAACTGCTTTTGTACCTTTCTAAAAATATTTTCACGTCGAAACCATAATCAGCTTCAAATCGGAAGGCAGGGTTGTAAGGCAAGTAGAACACTCACAAGGAAACGTCACCAACTCGAACTCCTAATTTAAAGGGAAAAAAGCATCCTTGCAAGATATCAGCTCCAGCAATCGATGCTGAGTGAAAATCTGGAACACACTTGTGACAGTACGCAGTTGTTACCTACTGAATATACGGCTTTTAAACTTCGGGCACACCTGTTGTGTGTCACTCGCGCCGCCCCACTGCAGCCACGCAGGCAGAGCGCAAAGCCCTGTACAGTAGAGTGACATCCAGAGACCTCCAATTCGCAGGATGTTGGAAGAGCAGGCGGGAGGGAGAGTTACTTCTGCTGGACGTGTTTTGAAATCTTATAACAGAAAACGTGTTTTCTACACGAAAAGAGTATCTAATATACACATATCAAAAAAAGTTTTGCATCATGACCGGGCCTCAGAACTCTTGCCTGGCCAAGATACAAGTGTCAAAAGAATACAGGAGCTACTTACAACAACAATTGATTCAGTTAAAGACAAAATTAAGATTAAGAGAGTAAAACCAAGTAGAAATTCTGTAATTGTGGAAGTTGCTAGTGAAGAGGACAAAGAGAAACTACTAAATAACCAAAAACTGAATTCAGTAGTTAAATGCGAACCACCCAGAAAACGAAACCCACTAGTAATCCTATATGACGTACCGACAGTAATGACAAATGAGGAGCTACAGGAGACGATCAGAACACAGAACTTCGACGAATTGGACGAACAAGAATTTAAAAACTCATTTAAGCTAAAATTCAAAACAGGGCCTCGAGATCGTGATGTGGTACACCACGTCGAAGAGGTCTCTGCGCAATTGTGGAAAAAAATCAGATCAATGGGCAGACTATATGTAGGCTTCCATGCCATTAACACAAGAGACTACATCGTGGTACCTCGTTGCCACAACCGTGGTGACCTGGACCACATTCTGAGGCACTGCACCAGGGGGTCGGCTAGCTCCAGGTGCGGCGAGAGTGGACATAATCGCAAAGAATGCAAATCAGCGGGAGTCTGCATTCCGTGCAAAGGTCGCTGGAAGAAATCCTGTGGTGCCACGGGACGGAACTGCCCCACTTACCGGATGCTAGAACAACGCCTTATTTCCAGAATCGACTATGGCTGAGCAGGGCTCAGTTAACAGGATGCTTAAACGCAAGTCCCCGAGTAAAAGGAGGAGGGATGCTATGAGGGCCAACAGATTCAAAGAATTTTTAAGGTCGCTTTCGGGCACCGTAAAAGTTACAACAGTAGAGAAAGAAATTCAAACAGATTTCCCTATGGTGGACAGAGGCATACAAACTGATTTCCCGGAAAAGATCACAGCTCCCCCCTCCCAAAATCGGGGAACGAGGCCGATTAAAGATCAACCACGGCAAAAGCATCCTGTGGTGGCGGCGGCCTCCCTGGCCCCTACCCAGGAAGAACCTAAACAAAGTGAACGACAGCCACTCCAAGAAAGCATAGGTACTAGCACCAGTGCACATCCAACTGCAGCAGACACCCCCGTAGTCAGGCTACCGCCTGTAGATCCGATTAGGGTGTATCCTAACATTGAATATACGATGCAACTGGCAAGATTGGAGCAGCCGACTATCCTGACCACTGCCTTACGACATGTGGTCCGGGTGGGGCATGAGAACGGCAGAAAGGTCACCGTCTCGCTAATGGAGGCTGTAGATAGAATACAGCTTAAGTCAGTGAACCTTCCCACTGACTTCGGAGCCCTGCGAGACTTACTCAAGAAAGTATTTGAAAGACGTGGGGAGAAATTTGACCTAGACGACATCTACACTCAGTCAGTCCTAGCTCACGGTCGAATCGCCTTTGATTGGAGTAAGACCTGGCCTGACGACAGAATGCTTACTTACTTCCCATAATGATTAAACCAACTGTCGGACAACTAAATACGCATAATAGCAGACTTGTGATGCAGAAGCTTCGCAAGGAGGTGGAGGAGAGGAGGCTTGATGTACTCTGCCTACAGGAGCCGTACTCTCAAGCTGGGAAACTCTCATTTGCAGCCGCTACATGGCAAATAGCTAGCAGTTCTAGTGGGGATGTCCCCAAAGCGGCAATAGTCATCACGAACCAGTCTCTACGAGTAACAACACTCACACAATTTTCCACCAGTCACTGCAATGTCGTGGAGATACAGTCTCCCGTGGGAATTATAACCTTCATAAATATGTACTTTCAATATGGAGACAACATAGAACAACATTTAGATCACCTGACAAGAGTAGCCATGGCGTTGCGGGGACGCAAACTGGTCATAACAGCTGACATAAATGCAAAATACTCCCTCTGGTACAGTGGCACAAGAGATGAAAATGGCGAAAAAGTGGAGGCTATGATCATGGCGTTACAACTTGTAGTGGCAAACAGACCTGGCAACCTTCCCCCCTATGCGGCGGGAGGGGGCCATGGCACCAACATAGACGTAACACTAGTTACACCAAATACTGCCAACCTGATCCAGAACTGTGAAGTCAAAGAAAACGCTACAACAAGTGACCATAATCTTAATACTTTTAGCCTAGGAGATAGAGGGTGCCACTGGGCCATGGGGTGGGAGCTGCAACTGAATTTCAGAAGAGCAGATTGGGAGAGACTAGCGAGAGAGTGCGACATTCCTCCATTGCCAGAAGGTGACGCACAACAGGACCTGGACATAGACAAGGGGGCTGAAGAACTGGTGAGCGCAGTTAGCGGAGCGGTGAGGGCAGCTGTTCCAACCAGGAGGAGGGCCATGGCGGGCTCCCCGTCACCATGGTCAGCTGAACTGGAGGAAATGCGTCAGTCTGTCAGAAGGCTGAGGAGGCACTACCAGCGCAGTGTCGTCTGGTGGGAAAAGCAAAGATGGTTACTACAATACCGGGAGGCAAAAGAGAAATTCCAAAAAGAACTAAAAGAAGTTAGAATACGAAGTTGGGAAAGATTTGTATTGGACCAGTTGGCCTTGGACCCATGGGGTGTACCCTATAAACTAGTTAGGGAAAAGATCCGATCCCCAATGATGCTATCAACGGTCAGGCACGGGGATGGGATGACGGATTCCTGGCAGGAGACTGCCGAGGTCCTTCTCCGGTCCCTGCTGCCTGATGACGATGTGGCTAGCGACTCCGAAAACCAGTCTCAGTTACGTAATGAAGATCCGGACAGAATAGTAAACGATAGGGCAGTCTACCCCTTCTCTGAAGAGGAGGTGGCTGGCCACATCAAAGCATTAAAAACAGGGTAATCCCCCGACCCAGACGGCATTGTGGCGGAGATGGTGCAGTTCCTGGCACCCCAACTGGTAGCTCCACTTACCCAGCTATACAACGAGAGACAGGAAAAATTCCCAAAAATTTGGAAAGTGTAGTGATCATCAAAAAAGGACCCAACAAGGACCCAGCGGATGTTAAGTCCTGCAGACCGATCTGCCTACTAGACTTTTTTGGGAAGTTATTCGAGAAACTGCTAGCTGACAGACTGACTGCACACCGAGTCCTGTGCGGGATGAGCGGTAGGCAGTTCGGCTTCAGGCCGGGGCGATCGGCAACCGATGCAATCGCTGTGGCGGCCGAGGTCTGCGGCTCTACCCCGTAAAAGTACGTTGTTGGCATCATGGTTGACATCAGTGGCACCTTTGACAACCTGTGGTAGCCTTCGCTCTTCTCCTACTTGCGGGAGAAAGAGTGTCCAGGGTCGCTATATGGTTGCCTGAGGAGCTATGTGAAGGGCGGAAGGTCTGACTATCATTCCCTAGCGGCAGAGTTGGAAAAACTATAACTAAGGCATGTCCCCAGGTTCCGTCCTAGGTCTCCTGCTCTGGGATATCCATATGGAACCACTTTTAGACAGTTTGCAGCAGAGTAAAGAAGTGCTAGAGGTGATAGCCTACGCAGATGACCTCCTTCTGCTGGTCGGCGGCCGGAGCCGCGAAGACATCGAACAAAAAATAGATAGAGCTATGACAAAATTGCAACTGTGGTGTACAAATACTAAGATGTCAATTTCACCAACAAAATCAACATACTTATTGCTGAAAGGACAGCTAGTAAGAAACCCTACAGTTATAATTGGAGGCTCACCAGTTATCAGACGACAAGAGACTCGCTACTTGGGTGTCATCATCGATGAAAGGTGGAACTTCGGAAGGCACATTGAGTCCGTAACCCAAAAGCACTACAAGGGCTCAAAAGATTTCACCTTCCACCACACCTAATCAAGCTATATCACAATAGTATACTAACTTCAATAGTGGGTTACGGATCGGGAATCTGGGCACACAGGCTCACAAGGGTGATGCCTGCCATGGCAGTGACAAGAGTACAAAGAAACATGCTGTTAAGATCTATAGGGGCGTATAGAACATCCCCAGGAAGTGCCCTATTAGTAATAATGGGGCTCTGTCCTCTAGATATCAAAATACGAGAACAAGCAGCATGTTATTGGGTCAAGAAGGGGAACAACATGAAAATAGAGAATATCCTGGGAGCTCTGGTTAGGGACAAGGGAGAAATACGAAGAAGGGGTGACGACTTATGGCAGGAATCTTGGGAAACGGATGAATCTGGCAGAAGAACCTTTGGATTCCTGCCAAATGTTAAAGAAAGGTTAGGTATGAGGTATTTCGAGCCAACACGGGGTCTAATACACTTTCTCACTGGTCATGGGCCCTACCCGAATTACCTATGTCGGTTTGGGAAAAAGGATACACCTGAGTGTGACTGTGCCGCTTTGGAGGGTACTCCCGACCATGTGGTTTACGAGTGCCCCCTTTTCGATGATGTAGCAGTGACATTAAGACAATAACTTCCACATAACAACACATATGACCTATTAAGACATGAAGAGACTTTTGAAACTCTAAATAGTTTAGCAAACGAGGTATCACGAAAAGTACTGACAGCATACCTGAGGGACTTTCATGACTAGAGACAAACACTGAACGCGTCCTAGTACCCTAATCCTGTACCGCCTGTGCGTGGACAGGTCGACTTTCAGTTGGAATCCGCTACGTCCAGGACTAGGGGGACCGAGGTACACTCATTTCTGTCTAAGATAGCACCGGAATTGACGTAGGTTAGTACAGTAGTTAGTAGCATTAGATATAGATATAAAGTTAGGAACCTGCAGCGACAAGCAATTTTGGCCTGCCCAGTGTCAGGGGCACGCTCATCGGGATTAGCTCGATGAGCAGGGCCTTGAAGTAGGTTTATATCTAGGCTGACACACCTGTAACGCTGTAGGCAGTTAGGAATTAACAAGTAGGTAGGTAAATTAACAATTAGCTAGTAGCGTATAGATTAATAACTGTAGTCTGCCTATTAACCTGTACTGTTACACTGTCTGTAGCTCCTAATAAACATTGTATCATTCTAATAACAATAAAAATAGCTGCTGATAATATATAACACTGTAGTAACATTACGACCCACTAATCACTAAGGTGGTGGGTTAATTTTGTATAAATATTATAGAAGTTATTGAATAAAGATTTTTTTAAAAAAAAAAAAGCTCTAGGGGACTGATGACCTCAGAAGTTAAGTCCCATAGTGCTCAGAGCCAAAGTAGAGTTTTAATAACTTTTCCGATAGTCCCACTTTCCGTACAGGCGTAAATTTTCGTACCATTTCTCCCAGGCTGTATCTAACTGGCAGGTACTTGGAACTATAAGGCTTTTGGTCATTCTCCTGGGTGCCCAGGGTCTGTATGCGAACCAGTGACCTTGCTTCTTCGTTCCGGGTAATGAGGTGTTTCACGTAATTGTCCTGAGTATCGTCCAGTTGGAGCGGGAGCACTGTGTCCGCTGTCGTTCTAGTCCCGTGATCGTGGAGCAGAAACAACAGCGTGAAGCCTTTAGTGTTTTGTTTCACTGTGTTGTATACAAATGTCACGAAGGGCAGTATTGCATCCAGATCTCTTTGTTCGTCATTAGTGTACATCAAGAGCATATCTGCCAATATCTTATCAAAGTGTTATGCGCATGTGTGTGTGTATGTCAATTCCTAAGGGACCAAACTGCTGAGATCATCGGTCCGAAGTGTTACGCGAGGCCATTCGTCGTTGGATTGTAGGGAGTGTGGTGTCATCGCTAGACACTACTCGTGCGCTAGCGCGAACGTCAGTATCTGCGGTCCCCGAGGGATGGCGTCAGCATGGCAGTATTTACAAATCAGGCCCTGCACCTGCACTCTCCCCCCCCCCCCCCCCCCCTCTCTCACTCTCTCTCCCCGGGAAGACTACACGACACCTGCACCCTGTCCGCCGCTGGCGTAAAGGTTACCGACAACAGTGTTCGGGCGCAAGTTCGACAACGGAGATCATCTCCTTAATTTGACAGCTCAGCTCCACTGGACAGCGGCTGCCAGAGTCATAGTGAGGTCTCCGAGAACCAATGCAGCTAGAAAGATAATTTACTGTTGAGTTGTCAAAAGACTTTATCCAGAAACTGGAAATGCTTGTTATGTTCTACACGACTGCTTCTCAAAAAATAAGTAGATGTGTTTGATTATTCAATTACGGCACTGTCTATTGATATTCTATACTGTGCCCAGCTACCCTGGTCTGTCTCATGCTTCCTAGTCTACGAATTACTGTTGTGACCCCGAGACACAAAAAGTAGTTGTCACCTCGCAGGTAATGTCGCAACATGAAATTACCTCTGATATTTGTTTCGACTGGAAATTTTTTCGACGTTCTGAAATCATTACTTGAGGTGCTCCGTGCCTCAGACTGACGTTCTCTACAAGGAAGTCTGCAATTTCAAGAGCTTAAGCAGTCGGCATAGCTTTGGTACAGCTTAGCGATCGAGGTAGTCTGTGCAGACTATGATCCATCAGTTCTCGTTTGTAGACTTCAGGAAACTTCCCAAGCGGTCGACTCCAATTCGGCAGACCAGCGCTGCTGTAGGTGGAATTTGTGTCAGATTCCTCGGAGGTAACTGCAGCACATGCTTCCGTCATTGGCACTCATTACGGTGTCCCACGTAGTTCTGAGGTATCAGTAGAGACATGGCCAGTGATACCTGCATGTGTTTCGGCCTAGAGTCTTCATGAGTCTCAGGTGACCAGATGCTGGAGCATCTTGAAAATTCTTTAGGATCACTGACCACAGATGAACTGAGATGACTACCAAATAAATCCAAGACATGTTGCTGTGATTGCAGCAAACATGGAAGAAGACATATCGAAACTTCCTGGCAGATTAAAACTGTGTGCCGGACCGAGACTCGAACTCGGGACTTATGCCTTTCGCTGGCAAGTGGTTTACCATCTGAGCTACCCAAGCACGACTAGCGTCCCGTCCTCACAGTTAGAATAAAATATACGCAAAATGTGCAGAGTTTAACAGGTATAAGTGCAAATATTTCAATTGGTGACTGAGAACTTCATTTGCAGACCAATAATTATAGCCATTAGATGACATATGTTTTTAGGTTGGTTAGTGCCTTCGAGTAAATGGGCAAAAGCAAGCCATTAATGCTTATTTTTTCCCTGGGAAGCAGATCAGATGTGTAAGTGTGGATTCATGGACACAAAACGGTAAATCTATACTCACAGGCATAATCCACTTAGTGGTGCAGTACGACTGTGCAGAAAACATCAGGTCGCGAAGTTTGTGACCTGTTTGCGAGGAGACTGTTCAACGCAGAGCAAAAAAAAATCGAAACACTGATGTGTGTACATACTAAGGTACCATATATAAAAACTATCTGCACTTATACGCATGACACACCGTGCAGTGGTGGGATATTATAGTGACATAAAATTTCGGTTTATATGTTCCTTCAACTTTCCAGTGCTGTCTATGGAAAAATTCGTCTAATATATAAATCCTGAAGAGCTGAATACAACAAGAGAGTATTTTATTGACAGCGAGCAGTTTAATTTTATCATCGAGAAAAACACCTTTCCTTGTGAGCTTATAACTGATGAATTCTTTTTGTTGGAAGAACAGTTGCCAGTTCAAAATCGTGCTGTCTGGTGAATCAAGTCAAAGAACACGAATATCAGAGAGCATATGAAGTGTGGAGTTTATTTGAATGTAAGACATTAGGACATTACAGTGACTCATCCTTAAAAACCGACGTATTGCTTTTGGCTAATGTTTCTGAAAACTTTCACACACACTAACTTGAAACATATGAACTAGATCTGGCCTACTATGTGACCTCACCTGGCTTTGCATTGTATATGTTGCTGAAAACCACGAAAGCAAAATTGCAACTTATTACCGATATTGAGCAATTGCTATTTGGTTAGTGTAGTGTGCAAACAATACGGTCATGGCTGACTTTGATGAAAATAAGGATGAATCTTATATACCTCGATGTTAACGGTGTGTACAGCTGAGTCATCTTGCAACACTTGGTCTTCACTGACTTTCTGTGGGTGTCTGCAGACAGTTTCAACGCAATCAGCATACCTGATGATGCAGAGATAGGCGACATTTTAGAAGTGGATCTTGTGTACCCAGGAAATTTACACGAAATTCTCTCTGCATTAACTAGCCGGGAATTCCAAAGATCATTTCCTTATAATACAGTAAGAAAAATTATGTGATTCACTATAGTAATACAGTAAGAAAAATTATGTGATTCACTATAGTAATTTTAAGCAGCATATTAAGAATAATTTCATGCTACACAAAATTCACTGGACATTGTCATTCCATCCATCCACCTGGGTGATAACGTATATCGATATTAGTGCTGAGAAAAGCAAGAATACAAAGGACAATTTATAAAAAAATCTTCAAACTCATGAATAATAGTGCTTTCGGCAAAACTATTAAAACTGTGAGAAAAATGAGTGATGTAAAGCAAAAAAACGAGATCGGAAAGTAAATACAGAGCTGCTGCTGTGACCGCAAGAACGGATTATAACACTCCTGTCTGCTACTGCTATACCATAACCTTAAAGTAGGAGGCAGGTCGTAAAATAAAACTATCTAGTTAAATTAATTATGGTATAAAGCAACAGAGCAGTGTTACCCTCTGAGAGGAATTTTGTTATGTTGACCGTGTTGTACCTAACGGGGGTGGCTTATCGGAAATGAAAGTCAGAATTACGTAAATATTTTAAACGTTAACAAGCAATATTTTTTGCCTATCTACACTGTTTAAAGAATAAAGAAAACGGTCGCCAGCCTAATTAGGCAAGAGAAAGGTTAACGTTCTTGTTTAAGAAAGTAGGTATGAGTAACTTTAACGGACAAACACAACCTATATTTTGCCACACGCGAGTGCAATGAACTCTGACACCTGCATATGTTCACGGTTAAGATGGGAAGCTGACAGAGCGGAACAAAAAAATGGTTCAAATGGCTCTGAGCACTATGCGACTTAACTTCTGAGGTCATCAGTCGCCTAGAACTTAGAACTAATTAAACCTAACTAACCTAAGGACATCACACACATCCATGCCCGAGGCAGGATTCGAACCTGCGACCGTAGCGGTCACGCGGTTCCAGACTCAAGCGCCTAAACCGCACGGCTACACCGGCCGGCAGAGCGGAACAAACTATTTGCATAAATATAACAGATAACAATACACACTATTACTTTCAGGGCTTATTCAAACTGAATGGTCTTTATAACATTACTATTAATATTCACTGTAGGGTCATAGATTGGACATAGGTTCAGTATTAATTTTCACACATTTCCCTGGCTAACATAAAATTGTAAATGTAGTTCACTGCAAAATTATGAGCTGATCACAGGTTAATGTGAATACTTTTCTATTTAGAATGAAAGTTAAATGGAATTCACTAACAGGTTACGTCTCACTATCTTTTGAGTAAGGAAATTATTGTTTTCATAGATAGTGGTCTTCCTGTTACTTGTGACCTAGCATTAGTACAATAGGCAAACTGTGGATCCTGTTATACTGTTGATATGCACTTCCAATACACAAGAGAGACAAGCACTTAGCAAACATGAGTATATAATTTTCCACACATGCAATTCACGACTTTTACTGCAGTGAGACACAATGTTGACAAATTTGCAAGAAACTGACTCACCTTGTTAAAATTTACTGCAGACAGCACTATGATCATTAACTAAGCAAAACTTTATAAGCCTGAGTTTTAAGAACTTTTAATTTTTAAAAGAAACAGAAAATTGTCTTTATCACCACAGTCTTCTACTTTCAAGTAAAAGATTAAATATGTGGCTTTGAAACTCCACAAAACTTTGAATTGGACTGTTTCCATCACTGGGAGGCTTCCACGAAATTACATTTACTACCTCCCACAATTTTACTAAATCCACAGTAAATCTGAATACTCCCTTCTTACCAAAGATCAAACAACATTATTTAATTAACTATTTGGCTTTGAGGCTTTCATTTTTTCCACATACTAGGACACTCGGTAATCATAGTTCAAATGGAGAGGAACCTGAGAGGTGTTGTGATAGGGAAAAAATCTAGGTAGGTACATGAATTCAGTTATAAGTTACCTTATATTTGTGCACACTAAAACATCCAATGAGCTGATCCTTCACTGTACATTACTATAGTGCTCCATTATAGTAATTGCGCAATGTGGTGGCGATTGCATGTTGGTAGGTGGAATTGCAGGTAGAATTGCTGGACTCTGTCATTTCTTGGTGGCGATGATAGATACCAATTCCAGAATCGTTCCAGCTATTTATCCATCCATCCGAGGCATTGGAAAGCGGCAGGAGAAGCCTCTCTCGGAACCAGCACAATATAAACTTTTACATGCGCAGTGCACAGTTTGGTAGCTCGTCCCCGACTGACTCTAGGTTCCACCTTTTCTACCTAGGCCAACCACAATTTGCGCGTGCTACACAGTTCCATTCCCGAGGGAAACTACTATACCTTTAACATACAAACTAACTAAGAACCCTAAGTGAAGGTCAGCAGTTTACATAACAGCAAATAAACATTTTAAATAAAACAGAACCTTTGCACATATTGACATTTCTAAAAAAAATTGTTTAAACAAATTCCAAATACATACAGTAAGTTTTGTCTCCCTCCAATTGGGACAAAGAATTTAAACGGCAGATATACTACATTGCATAGAATCAATCATGACATCAAAGTTTTTACAAAGAAAGGAGTATACAATTTTGTGTTATCGATTCAATCCAACAACCTTTACAGATACTCAATGTTATAACATTAAACCAAAACAAAAGGCAAAATAAATCTGTACAGCATTAGAGCTATGGTGTTACAGGATGTCAAGCGCAGTAGCATATTTAACGAAAATTTTGTTGCAGTTGAATTGAGCAGTCTTAATATAGTTTTCGATAAACCTTTATCTGTAGCAAGGCACAAGTGAGCTAGTTGCACAACCTGGGATTTGTTTTCAATATCGAAACAGGGTTACTTTCCGCCATCATGGATTTTGATTGGTTGAAAAAGGGGATGAGAAGGGGAAAGGGCACGAAGAGGTCAAGATTTATCACGTAATAGATAAGAGGAAATGCATTGCCTGCCTCTTGGATTGTAATGTGATAGATAAATGCTGTAGGTCAGTGTCGATGCTTTGAAACTGGTTTGATCCTGTTTAGTACAAGGTCATTTTGCGACCAGAATGTCTTCTACAGATCTACTTCCAGCAATACTGAGTCTCTGTTCAGCAGCAATGGGATATAATGCAGCGATGGCTTTGTGTTCCACCAAAGCATTCCTTGAAATGCAGTCGGCGACCTTGTGTTTGTGTCCGTTTTTTGTATACCATTGTCACGTCTTCTGAAGCCGTAGCGTCCATCTCGCCAGTTGAGCCGCTAGATGCTTCAGACTAGTCAGCCATCATACAGAATGGTGATCCGTCATAATGGTGAATGTTTTGCCGAATAAATACTGCCTGATCTTGTTGATGGCCCAAACAAGTGCAACGCACTTTTTCTCGGTTGTGAAGTTGCTCTTCTCATATTTGAAGAGTACCGTGGAAGCTTAAGCTATCATCAGCACTCTTCTGAATTTTTACTACAACTGCCCTTATCCAAAAATTCGCTGGTGTCAGTGTGAAGTTCAGTCTCGGCATTCTCGACATACAAGGCTAAAACTGGAGAAGATGTCAGCGCCTCCTTATAGACAAGGAAAGATTTTGCTTGTGGCCCGTTCCAGAACAGTTTAGCGTCTTACTGGCGTAACTCTCGCGGGGGATGTCACTCGGTACAGAAACCGTTCATGAATTGCCGGTAGTACGAGCACATTCTGAGAAAACTTCTCTCCTCACGAATGTGACGGAAGTCGAAAAAGTTCTGACTGCTTCTCTTTTCTCTGGAGCGGGACGGACACCATCGCCATTCAAAAGGTGCCCCAAGGTGTTTATTCCTTTGGTGACGAAGATGCACTTTTTCGGTCTCAGGTCGAGACCTGCAATCTTAACACACCTCAACATGTTCTCAGCCGACTTATATGTTCTTCAAATGTCATCGAAGAAACGACAGTGTCATACAGTTAGCAAAGACATGCCATCCATTTAAGCTGTCGAAGCAAATCGTCCATCATACGTTCAAAGGTTGGTGCTGCATTACAAATTTCAAACGGCGTAAATATGAACCCATAACTGAAGTGCCAAAGAAACTGGTATACACATGCGTATTCAAATACAGAGATACGTAAACAGGCAGAATACGTCGCTACGGTCGACAACGCCTATATATGACAACTAGTGTCTGGCGCAGTTGTTAGATCGGTTACTGCTGCTACAAAGGCACGTTATCAAGTTTTAATTGAGTTTGAGCGTGGTATTATAGTCGGCGCACGAGCGGTTGGACACAGCAACTCAGAGATAGCGATGAAGTGCGTATTTTCACGAGTGTACCGTGAATATCAGGAATCCGGTCCGTCAACACCGATGTTGGTGCAAAATGGTTCAAATGGCTCTGAGCACTATGAGACTTAACTTCTGAGGTCATCAGTCCCCTAGAACTTAGAACTACTTAAACCTAACTAACCTAACGACATCTCAAACATCCGTGCCCGAGGCAGGATTTGAACCTGCAACCGTAGCGGTCTCGCGGTTACAGACTGTAGCGCCTACAACCGCTCGGTACCGATGTTGGATTGTTGATGACTGGAAACATGTTGCCTAGTCGGACGAGTATCGTTTCAAATTGTATCGTCGAGCGGACGGACGTGTACGGGTATGGAGACAACCTCATGAATCCATGGACCCTGCGTATCAGCAGGGGAGTGTTCACGCTGGTGGAGGCTGTGTAATTGTGTGGGGCTTGTGCAGTTGGAGTGATATGGGACCCCTGGTACGTCTATATACGACTCTCACAGCTGACACGCACGTAAGCATCCTGTCTCATCACCTGCATCCGTTCATGTCCATTGTGCACTACGAGGGACTTCGGCAATTCCAGCAGGACAATGTGACACCCCACACGTTCAGAATTGCTACAGAGTGGCTCCAGGAACACTCTTCTGAGTTTAAACACTTGAGGTGACCACCAAACGCCCTAGACATGAACATTATTGAGCATATCTGGGACGCCTTGCGACGTGCTGTTCAGAAGAGACCTCCACCCCGTCGTACTCTTACGGATTTATGGAAAGCTCTGCAGGATTCATCGTGTCAGTTCGCTCCAGCATTACTTCAGACATTAGTCGAGTCCATGCCACGTCGTCTTACGACAGTTCTGCGTGACCGCGGGATCCTATACGATATTAGGCAGCTGTACCAGTTTCTTTGGCTCTTCAGTGTAGATTTCCTCGTGTGCTATGAAAGATATCTTCTTCCGGTCAGCTTCGTCAACCTTTGCTAGCAAATGGCTCTGAGCACTATGGGATTTAACATCTGTGGTCATCAGTCCCCTAGAACTTAGAACTACTTAAACCTAACTAACCTAAGGACATCACACACATCCATGCCCGAGGCAGGATTCGAACCTGCGACCGTAGCAGTCGCGCGGTTCCGGACTGAGCGCCTAGAACCGCTAGACCACCGCGGCCGCCTTTGCTAGCAGCCTATATGCATGTACATAGTTGAGAAATACTTTGCTCCTTTAATGTAGTCCTGGATTTCATCAATACGCAGCAATGACTTTTCTTCGTGATTTTGTTCAGTCCTGAGTAGTCGACAAGGCAACTCCATGTGCTGTCCTTCTTCTTCACAAGGACCAACGGAGAGAAGGAAAGAGTCTCTGAAGTTTTGATGACTTCATCTTGCAGCATCCTCTCCATTTGCTCCCGGATTCTCCATGGTTCAGCCGGGGATAATCTGCACTCCTGGAAATGGAAAAAAGAACACATTGACACCGGTGTGTCAGACCCACCATACTTGCTCCGGACACTGCGAGAGGGCTGTACAAGCAATGATCACACGCACGGCACAGCGGACACACCAGGACCCGCGGTGTTGGCCGTCGAATGGCGCTAGCTGCGCAGCATTTGTGCACCGCCGCCGTCAGTGTCAGCCAGTTTGCCGTGGCATACGGAGCTCCATCGCAGTCTTTAACACTGGTAGCATGCCGCGACAGCGTGGACGTGAACCGTATGTGCAGTTGACGGACTTTGAGCGAGGGCGTATAGTAGGCAAGCGGGAGGCTGGGTGGACGTACCGCCGAATTGCTCAACACGTGGGGCGTGAGGTCTCCACAGTACATCGATGTTGTCGCCAGTGGTCGGCGGAAGGTGCACGTGCCCGTCGACCTGGGACCGGACCGCAGCGACGCACGGATGCACGCCAAGACCGTAGGATCCTACGCAGTGCCGTAGGGGACCGCACCGCCACTTCCCAGCAAATTAGGGACACTGTTGCTCCTGGGGTATCGGCGAGGACCATTCGCAACCGTCTCCATGAAGCTGGGCTACGGTCCCGCACACCGTTAGGCCGTCTTCCGCTCACGCCCCAACATCGTGCAGCCCGCCTCCAGTGGTGTCGCGACAGGCGTGAATGGAGGGACGAATGGAGACGTGTCGTCTTCAGCGATGAGAGTCGCTTCTGCCTTGGTGCCAATGATGGTCGTATGCGTGTTTGGCGCCGTGCAGGTGAGCGCCACAATCAGGACTGCATACGACCGAGGCACACAGGGCCAACACCCGGCATCATGGTGTGGGGAGCGATCTCCTACACTGGCCGTACACCACTGGTGATCGTCGAGGGGACACTGAATAGTGCACGGTACATCCAAACCGTCATCGAACCCATCGTTCTACCATTCCTAGACCGGCAAGGGAACTTGCTGTTCCAACAGGACAATGCACGTCCACATGTATCCCGTGCCACCCAACGTGCTCTAGAAGGTGTAAGTCAACTACCCTGGCCAGCAAGATCTCCGGATCTGTCCCCCATTGAGCATGTTTGGGACTGGATGAAGCGTCGTCTCACGCGGTCTGCACGTCCAGCACGAACGCTGGTCCAACTGAGGCGCCAGGTGGAAATGGCATGGCAAGCCGTTCCACAGGACTACATCCAGCATCTCTACGATCGTCTCCATGGGAGAATAGCAGCCTGCATTGCTGCGAAAGGTAGATATACACTGTACTAGTGCCGACATTGTGCATGCTCTGTTGCCTGTGTCTACGTGCCTGTGGTTCTGTCAGTGTGATCATGTGATGTATCTGACCCCAGGAATGTGTCAATAAAGTTTCCCCTTCCTGGGACAATGAATTCACGGTGTTCTTATTTCAATTTCCAGGAGTGTATATGAATGAAACTTCTTGGCAGATTAAAACTGTGTGCCGGACCGAGACTCGAACTCGGGGTCTTTGCCTTTCGCGGGCAAGTGCTCTACCATCTGAGCTGCTCAAGCACGACTCACGACCCGTCCCCACAGCTTCAGTTCTGCCAGTACCTTGTCTCCTACCTTCCAAACATCACAGAAGCTCTTCTGCGAACCTTGAAGAACCTTTCTTCCAGGAGTGCTAGTTCGGCAAGGTCCGGCATACAGTTTTAATCTGCCAGGAAGTTTCATATCAGCGCAAACTCCGCTGCAAAGTGAAAATCTCATTCTGGAAACATCCCCCAGCTTTGGCTAAGCCATGTCTCCGCAATGTCCTTTCTTCCAGGAGCGCTAGTTCTGCAAGGTTCGCAGAAGAGCTTATGTGAAGTTTGGAAAGTAGGAGACGAGGTACTGGCACAACTGAAGCTGTGGAGACGGGTCGTGAGTCGTGCTTGGGTAGCTTAAATGGTAGAACACTTTTCCGCGAAAGGCAAAGGTCCGGAGTTCGAGTCTCGGTCGGGCACACAGTCTTAATCTTCCAGGAAGTTTAATATCAGCGCACACTCCACTCCAGAGTGAAAATCTCATTCTGGAGACTCTATATGAGTGCTTGCTAATTGGAGGATGATTCCCAGTGTTGATATGGTGCTACATAATGAGCTGCCTGATCTGTCTTTTCTCCACTCCGGATTTGAAAACATTCGAAAACTGACGCAGAATTGCTATTACTGGCCGACGATGTCCCTCGGTCAGGCCAGATTCTATTGACATTTCGGCAGCTTCCTCCCCTACGTTGTCTGTAGTGGTAGCGGAGAAAAATTCTTCGTCGATGACATAAAGCTGTCCTTCCTTTACTGATTGGGCTGTCCCTATGCACATACCGTTCGGGATGAGTCGTGGTAGCTGGTGACAGTTAGTGATCCAGAGTTCCTCGTGACCATCCACAGTTCTTATGACCGTAGGTGGAATATAGAGGGGGCGATCAGAAAGTTTCCATTTCATGGCGTTGCAGCAGTGATATGCAGCGTAACGTCTATATAGGGTGGTCGGAAACAATGTGAAAAGCTTGTAAGAGGTTTAAGGGTAGGTTGTGTTGATAAATAACTGTTAAGAAAACAATTCGATAAATTGCACTGTTTCCAAGTTAATTAGAATTGAAGTCAACTAATCAGGCTGTTGCACACGCAAAATCAAGCGGGCAGACAGATAAAATTAATGTCAGCTGTTCTCATAGAGTAAGTTTAGCCCACAAGACTGCTCAGCTTTGGCTCGGGTTCGATCTTTATCAGCGTCCGATGTCCAATGTTTGTATCGCTCTCTTGTTCCGTTTTAGGAAACCAGACGTAGAACACGTTTGTTTCCATCGTCTCTGGTGCGTCGCTTCAACCTGCGCGCGCAACGGCCGGATTGCCTAATTTCAATGCTAATTAACTCCCAACGGCGCAATGTATCGAATTTTTTCTTAACAATCATTTTTCATTACAAACTACTGTGCAATGCCATTACAAGCTTTTCAGACTGTTCTCGGCGACTCTGCATAAGCACTGACATGTAGGCAAGGAATTGGTGTGGCATTCGTGTCCTTCCGACGTGCGTGTGGTGAATGTGGATGCGTGAACTATGGCGACTATTACCAAACGCGTCCAAACAGGACAGCATGCTGTTATTCTATTTTTAGCTGTCAAAGGACAAACACCGGTAGACATCCGTCGGAGAATGAACAATGTGTATGGGACAACATGTCTATCGAAAACCACCAATGTGGAATTCTGCGCCAAGTTCCAAGCTGGTCACACGTTCCCATTGGGCGCTACCTCGGAGATGTTGTGTCCCGTCGCTCGTGAACCGACTATAACACCACGTTCAAACTCTATTAAATCTTAATAACGTGTTATTGTAGCAGCAGTAACCGATTTAACAACTGCGCCAGACACTAGTTGTCTTATATAGGCATCGCCGACCGCAGCGCCGTATTCTACCTGTTTACCTATCTCTGTATTTGAATACGCATGCCTATGCCAGTTTCTTTGCCGCTTGGGTTTATTTAGCTTTGAAGTTAGCCAGTCAGGTCGTTGTGCGCGCAGATTTAAGCCACTTGCCAGGGGCGGTGTTGCCAAGCATGTTCTTAGTTTGGTTGGTTAGTTTGAAAAAAAATAAATAAACAAATAAAAAACACAGGAATCATTGGACAATAATAAGGATCGAATCAACAGCCATTGACCATGGTGAGCCCCACTTGCGAATAATCGACAAAAAGAATTCTGAATTCCGCGTGAATGCAGTGGTGGTGTAGTTTAGCGGCTAAGGGACATTCGTTACGTTGAGAAGAGTGTGGTATCGATTGTCAGTTGTTTTCAATTTTTTATTTGTAATTCGTTATCGAAATAACTTTGATCATTATTTGTGTCCAATTAATTACTTTAAATGTAATGTTCTTTTTATTTCTACGTCTTCGTAGCTCCATGTTAATCGTCGTAGTAAAGTTTCATTTGGCATCATTTTTTTCTTCCTAGTACTATTAGACCCATTATAACACTGAATCTATTGAAATTGGCGATCTATCCTTTAGAAACCAAAATACGAAATAATTTACTTTTACTGACAGTGCAATGACGTCAACAATGTATTTTTCGTTGCGAGATGTAGATGTTGTCAATAGTAACCGTCATACAAACATTTAAAACATAAATTCCTATTGTACTATGGAAAAAATAACGCAGATGAAGATGCAAACGAGAGAGAGTACTATAAGTACAATCGAAATTCAACCACAAGCAATAGAAGTAATGAATGCAGTAACGCGGAAGAAAACAATATGTTAAAATGGACGAAGTGAAATCGCCGTTAACACATAACAATCAAAATCACGCGAACAGAAATCACAAATGAAAAAGAGTTGGCTGTTTTCTCCTAGTTTCGTTCATAAGTGTGTCTACTGGTTAGTTGTTGTTGTTGTGGTCTTCAGTCCTGAGACTGGTTTGATGCAGCTCTCCATGCTACTCTATCCTGTGCAAGTTTCTTCATCTCCCAGTAAGTACTGCAGCCTACATCCTTCTGAATCTGCTTAGTGTATTCATCTCTTGGTCTCCCTATACGATTTTTACCCTCCACGCTGCCCTCCAGTACTAAATTGGTGATCCCTTGATGCCTCAGAACATGTGCTACCAACTGATCCCTTCTTCTAGTCAAGTAGTGCCACAAACTCCTCTTCTCCCCAACCCTATTCAATACCTCCTCATTAGTTATGTGATCTACCCATATAATCTTCAGCATTCTTCTGTAGCACCACATCTAGAAAGCTTATATTCTCTTCTTGTCCAAACTATTTATCGTCCATGTTTCACTCAATTGCTGGTTAGTGTCTGATCAATTTTATGTGTGATTTTACATCAAAAGCTGTATGGTGAAATGAATGGGTCTAACTGCTTAAAATGATAGTCTATCTGAATAGCATTATTTCCTGATTCTTAATCTTGTATCCTGATAAGTCATCACATTGCTACTGTTTTTTAATAATTGGTAAGCAGGAAATATATGTCCTTTAGCAGGGATTTAAATTTTAGTAAAATGCTTCAGTGAAATCTCGCTGTACCTCTGTAAAGTAGTGTAGAGAGACACAGTTTTAGGAATTTAGTATTCATTTTTCATTATAAGTAAAGCATTTCATTAATTAGCTTTGACAATGTAGCCTGACTTCGTTTAGCTGAAAGTACCAAAACCATTTCGCAGTTCATAGAAAACAAGTGAAAAGTATCACCAATAAATCGTGTATCTCCTAAAATCTTTCACAAAGATAGTGGAGAGGCACCAGTAACAAAATTGACAAAGAAAAAGTTACGGAAGATTGTTGCAAAACCTATGCAGAAAAAGGTAACACTGTAGTACCCTTGGATAAACAGAACACAGAACTATAGCACAAGACCGCTTGCAAAAGAGGTAACGTTGAAGAATTAAAATCTGACTTAGTAAATAAACGCTAAATGAAACTGAAAACACAATAAAAATGCAAAAAATGTCAAAACAAAGAGGAGAAAAACTCTTGTGCAGTGCACCAAGGACACAGCGTGGTGGGAGCAGTATTATGCTATGGGAGACATTCTGCTGTGCTCATATGGGACATTGGTAGTAATCAAAGACACGCTGGCAGCTGTGGACCACCTGCACCCCTTCATGGTCGATGTATTCCCCACTAGTGATGTCATCTTCCAGCCAGATAACTGTCCTTGTCACAGAGCCAGAACTGTGCTATAGTGATTTGATGAGCATGATGGTGTACTCAAGTTGATGTCTTGGCCACGAAGTTCGCTTCATGTGTATCCAATGGAACCCATTTAGGTCACTCTCAGGCACCATCACTGCATACAAAAATCAGAGGCCCACTTTTTAAGGAAATTACATGACTTGTACCTTGACATCTGGCTTGACATACCTCCATAAACCTACCAATAAACTGCTGAATCCATAACACACGGAATTAGTGACATGTTGCATTCCAGAGATGGACCAAGAAGTTATTAAGCAGCGTATCATAATGTGGCTCATCATTGTATGGTTAGCTTTGAAATTAAGTGAGTTTAATTATGAGGTAATGCAGAAACCTGGGAAAACACTAATCAATGTAGACACACTAAATAGAAGAATTGTTTCTCTCTAAGCACGAGCAAAAGCTTGTCAGAATGAAAGAAGACACAAGCAATGGACATAGACTGTTGGAGTTTTAGGCCACAGCCACAGCTTGTGATACATGACAGTTTGCTGTGTAAAAGTATGAAGTATAGACCATGCGTGGTAGTTCCTGCATCGTTTAGAAACGAAGTGTTGCAACAAGTTCATTGGCAGGCCATGGAGGGCATACAACTACAGACAGATGCATAATAGAAACGTTTTGGTGGAGGACCAGAAAGCAAGATGTTGACTAGTATGTTATACACTGTGTGCCATGAATACAAAGAGCATATTTCAGTCATTAGTGCATGCCATAGCAAAGATTACCAGAAGTGACAAAACCTTCTGAATGGTTTGTTTTCGATATTCGTGGACCTTTCAATAGGACAGCAGCCAATAACAAGTATATTCTAACGATAATAGATTATATTTCCTGGTTCATAGCAGTAATAGCAGTTCTGGACCAGTGAGCAAGTATAGTTCCAAACACAGTGGTTAATGCCACTAGCCTAGCATGCAAACAGCTATTCTTTATGTTTTCAGGTGTGCTGATAACGAAAATGTTAATGAAAATGCAAGATTAGCTCTCTTTTTGAAGTTATGATTACTTTACGTTATTGCCTATATAAGCTTATGCATGTATTTACCATGGTGTTATCCCTTGGCAGAAGGTCACTAATGGTGTAACCTGTTTGCCTAGCGTTTGTAGGTTTCTGCTGGTGGTTTCCTGATTAGTGTCCAGCAGTAACTGGCTAATATTAATGCACTCTACATTCCCTGGTATCTCATTTCCATGTGCAAAATTTGTTGGTGGAAGTGTTCTCCATGCTTGTCCGTTACAGTGCCACTGTTATCAGCAAAGAAGACTAGCTGAGAATCTAGGAAAATTAGCTTTAAGGACATGTTGCACCCCAATATATTGTAGCAGTGCAGAAGATTTGCTATAATATCGTTACTGTTTTATACCCTCTTATTTCTTAGACAGTTTGCTTACATTTGTACAAAGGCATGTCAGGATAGCTATTAACACTCATCACTGTGGCGTTGAAATGCTCATTTTTGTACAATTTGCGTATCTGGAGACCTACTAAAATCCCCTTTTCGCATCCCTAAGACTTGGAAATTTCTCGAGCAAATAGAGAAATGCTTCCCCAGTCTTGTCCATGGATTAACGAAGTTTTACAATTTTATACGAAGAGTAGGGAGAATTATGTTCTTGGATTCAACAAGTCAACTTTGTGACATCTTGGTTCAAGTGACTGAAGCTTAGGCCAATCGTTCTTTTTATAATGAAGTGATTTGGCGCTGCTATCCCAGGGCAAAAGGAGCAACAGAATTTGCTGTATGCATGTTGTAGTCCAAGTAATAGGCCTATGATTTTCAGATACCCAGGAAACTGCCATTTAAAAGTGTCATAGTTCAATCGCAAAAACAATTGTGTGATGTTATCTCACTTTTTTTTTCATGTAAGGTGCATACCCAATCGGAATCGATGGTAACACATTCCCAAATGGTCCAAATGACTCTAAGCACTATGGGACTTAACATCTGAGATCATCAGTCCACTAGACTTAGAACTACTTAAACCTAACTAACCTAAGTACATCACACACATCCATGCCCGAGGCAGGATTCGAACCTACGACCGTAGCAGCAGCGCGGTTGCATACTGAAGCACCTAGAAAACACATTCGCATTATGCATTTGCACACACTTGGGACATACTTTGGAGGAACTGGTGGACAACGTCCATTTATCACTTTTATAGTCAATGCCCATTGCTGCCATTAGCTATTTACATATCTACAAAATATCAAGTTATTTTCACTTTCGAAAAATGGAATGAATAGCACATGGCGGTATGGAATGCAGCCATATTTGAAATATTATCAATACAATTCCAGTGTTATAGTCTTGACGCCAACAGGTCAGCATTTCTCACTAGGTCATTAAGTTCATACTGCGTTATCTTGTGAATTCCTGTAGACTCATCGTTACACACAATACCAGGATTTTACGAGGAACTGGGTTTTTATGGTGATGGTCCAGCCCTAGTTTCATTACCGTCCTATTTATTATCACAATCAGATGGGACAGGAACAAAAAGTCCGTCTCCGTGTAGCACTGGTCGCATGGTCGACGGTGTTTTATCGTACGTCAAACAAAATTTTTTCTTCTAGGAAATACCATGTATTAATGGATTAGTCTTACAAATGTAACAATCATTCACCTGATTTCATGGTTCTCGCCAGATCATGAGTAGAACAAAGCCCATGGAAGATCTTTTACGATTCAACCACGGATGAAGACTCGAGACACAAGACATGCAACACACATGAAGAGCCCAGGGTTTCTGCTGGTCCCCGATTTAACAGCCGATTTCACGCCTTCCTAATATACAGTCAGTTCCATAAGAAAGTGTACGCCATAATTTTAAATGTAACGCCCGCACCGACGTCTCTGGTAGTGGTCTCGAATCATTCATCAGTGCACTTTTGCACAGTGTGTTGATAAACAGTGTGAGAGTTGTATGTTTTGTTTCGTCGGTTGCAGTTTAAGATGAGAGCAAAATATCTGAATCTTCACGAGGCAGTGTTTCTTGTAAATCATCCAAAGGGATCAAAGCTTTCATACGGAGCTGCTGCTAAAATTCTTAGAAAGTCAAAGACATTCGTTGCGAAGTGAGTCAAACGGATATTTAGAGGTTGGAAACATGGATGATTTACCGAGGAGAGGGCTAACGCGCGCCACGGGACGATTTACACTTATTTACAGCCAATTTTAACGCTGAAACAATGTGCAATACATATCGAAAATGCGTTCTCAGGTACGTCAAGAAGCTATTTGTTTCGAGAGAGGCAAACTGGGTGCTTCAAGAGGATAATGAGCAGAAACATCGAATCCGTCTCTGTACAGCGTGGAAATAAGACAATGGGGTGACCACAGTGGATTGGCCTGCAATGTCTACCGATGCAAATCCGATCGAAAATGTTCCGTTGTATACTAAGATGAAGCTTAAAGGAAAGCCAGTATATACTTTGAAGCAGTTATCATACAAAATCAGGACGATATGGAGATCGTTACCGAGAGAATATGCAGAGAATCTTGTGAAAAGTATGCCAAAAAGGCACCAAGCTATAGTCAATAACGGCGCCGATTGGACTGTCTATTACTAACAACATGTATTAACTAACAACATGTATTTTCATATAAACATATATTTATAATAGTGTCTTTTATTTCATACAGATAATGGCGTACACTGTCTTGTGGAACTGACTGACGTTATTGGCCTCCTTTTAGATTTCAATGTATCCTGTTCGCAAATGCAGCAAAAACTATCAGCATTTGCAGTGCATATTGAATCACAGGAATTACAATGACCACATGCGCTAACTACACTTCAGTAACACTTTCTTCCAGTACACGAACAGAAAACAGCTTGTGTCGGAGTGAAGCTACGCTTAAACGAAACATGCTCCGCTCCTCACTTCCTCTTCCCCTTGTTGCTACGAGCGCGAGCTAAAAATAGAGACAAAATACACACATGCATTATTGCCTGAAACTTCATCACTCTAACATCAGTGGATTTCGAAGCCTATAAGGGATGGTATTGACAATGAGTAGTAATAAAATATAATTATAATTAAATGTAATCCCCTTTAACTTGGGAATGAGAGCTAATTGGAGGTTTTCATTGTTATTTTCGTTACCGGCGTGGTCGATATAGTTAAGAAACATTTATTTCATTTCAGTTACGTTTTCACTGTTGACTAGTGTAACTGGATATTTACGTTTGGCGCTGCTAACACTACAATTACAGATCAGGATGCAAATTATACGTCAGACCTTTAGGAGCAGAAGACACAAAAACCATCCACAAACGAACAATCGTTCTGAACATGTTCGTCATACAGTTTCGAAGGTATTAAACTAATTTGTGAATAGTTAACGTGATAACTGGATACATATTTGCAATATATCGTCTCGACATATAATTCAAAAGTACACAGTAGTGCAGATCTTTCACCTTATTAAGTGATTAAAATCTCCTTTAGAGGTTGTGAAACCTAAATTAGGTGCTAATGAGGAGTCAGTGAAGAATTTCGCGAACCGCCTAAGAGAAGTTTGGCAGAGGGTCAATTGGGCGAATACGAACACACTCACACGTCAAGAAAAGACGGAGTAACGTTCAGGAAAATTGCTGCAATATCGAGGTCAGTTGGTCTTGGTGACTAACCCATACACACAAAAAGGGAGAACAAAAATGTTTTAAACTAACTAAAGTAACAGGTTCCATATCAAGTGATGGACAGGACATCGCCAGTGGATGTGAAGGTTAAGTTTCTGACGAAAACATCGATTACTCATGTAAGCCTAGTCAAACCCTTCAGTGGAGCGACAGACGCTTTGTCGCAGATACCAGCGTCACAAGTGGTATGGAATAAAAACTGTAGGACGGCGAAGATGCCAGTAGTTCAGGATTCGCGTAGGATACCACATGCGTTAAGACCACATTTTTACAGTCTGGAACCGCGCGACCGCTACCGTCGCAGGTTCAAATCCTGTCCCGGGTATGGATATGTGTGATGTCCTTAGGTTAGTTAGGTTTAAGTGTTTCTAAGTTCTGGGGGCTGATGACCTCAGAAGTTAAGTCCCATAGTGCTCAGAGCCATTTGAACCATTTGAACCACATTTTTAGTTTCCTTTTGTTAATCGTTTACATTTTTTTTTGTTTCAACGATTGTGGTTTTTATCATTTTGTGTACCACCCCCGTTAACTGAGTACTGCCGGCCGATGTGGCCGAGCGGTTCTAGGCTCTTCAGTCTGGAAGCGCGCTGCTGCTACGGTCGCAGGTTCGAATCCTGCCTTGGGCATGGGTGTGTGTGATGTCCTTAGGTTAGTTAGGTTTAAGTTTGAACAGTCCGGCTTTCGCCGCCGTGCAGTGCGGACGTGTTGTTTGTTTCCGCCTAGCGGAGCACGCGCGCTCGCTGTTGTTTACATTTCAGCGGCCGTCACTTACGTGTCGCTTACGTGCACTAGAACCATGGCCAACCGTTTTCGAAAATCAACATTACGATTCAGCTTCTGCAACGAATACGCACGACCAAAGGCCTTGGAAGTGGAACGCTTCCTACGCGACGTTGCTAAGATCCCAGCATCCGACGTCTTGGGCATCCATTTGTCCATATTAAACAGTACTGTGTACGTCAAAGTCGTCAATGACGCGGTATATGAAAGAATACTTCGTGACACCAACCATGGATTACGCTTTTGCCACGCCGACGGCAATGTCGGAGCGGTCACTGTCGACCATGCCGGCTTAGGAATGCGCACCGTACGAGTTTTCGAACTCCCGTTCCAGCTTCCGGAGGAAGACGTTATCGCGGCTTTCCGCCCCTATGGCACTGTACATGGCCACACTGCCGAACGCTGGGCGCAATTCCAAACGTACCCCGTTCTTAACGGTGTACGGCAGATCACCATCGACCTCCATCGCCACGTGCCATCTTACCTGCAAATTAGCGGGTGCCGCGCGGTTGTCATATACGACGGCCAACCCAAGACCTGTTCCGGGTGCGGAAAAGAAGGCCACCTCAGATCTGAGTGTCTTCAGCGACGAATCACCCAATTGCCAGCCACTACCGCGGCACCTCCGGCTCCGACGACTGTTTTACCGATCACCTACGCATCGGCGCTCTCTTCTCCTCCCACCGGCCGCCGCCCATCGGACCACGTACCGGTGACCCTTCCAGCTGCTACGGATACCGCCGGGGCCGACACGTCGCGCTCAAAGCCTGACGCTACTCCGGCGCCACTACTAACAGCGACGACTTCCGACACCCACCCGCCTGAACATATGGACGCCCTTTCATTTGACGTTCCCGCAACGGCCTTCCTCTCAGAGCGACGCGACTCCCTTATGTCCTCCGACACGGAGGGACGAACCCGCAAACAACGTTCACCTAAGAGGCGCAAGAGGAGGCGCCGTACGGTCTCGGAACGAGACGGATCACCTCCCCCTGATGCTCCAGAGGCCGTCCGACCCGACGAGGCCTCGGAGAACCTGCATGACGATACGAATGACGACAACATGACGCCGACTGTGGCTGTGTCGATGCCTTCTCTACCGGCTCGCCCAGGTGCTCCTGAACCAATGGACTCCACCGTTGCGACTGCCGCCGAGACGTCCTCCGCCCCTACGACCGAAGTGGAACGTACGACCAGCACAACGACAGCGCCTTCAATGGTGTGGAGTGAGGACGTCGATGAGGACCCGGACCACACGCTGGGGACAGAGTTACCCCAGACGGAAGCATCGTTACCCCGCTGATAACGCCGGCAGGTAGCGTACGGCACGACTCGCCGTTGCCTCGCCCCTCTTCATCCTCCGCCGGTGGAGTTCCCCACCACGGCGGTGTACGGCTGCAAACCTACCGAATAGCGACGATCAACACTAACACCATTAGCTCACCAGTGAAACTTCAACTGCTGCGAGAGATGATATGGGCGTCGGACGTCGATATCGAACTACTACAGGAAGTACACTTGGCCACACTTCCAGACGTCGCGGAATATAACACTTATTCTTCTTCTGGTGACCACCTGGGACGCGGGGTAGCCATCTACGCCAGAGAAGGCATTCCAGTGGCCGATATCACATACCTTCCATCTGCCAGAGGCATGGCCGTCACCGTCATGGGGACGCGTATCGTCAACATTTACGCTCCGTCAGGCTCCACCCGCAGACGCGACAGGGCACTCTTCTATTCAGAAGAAATCGCTCCTTTATTTCTTGGACGCTGCAACCATTACTTGCTTGGGGGTGGTTTTAATTGTGTATTGCACCCTAAAGATCAAGTGCCCTACTACAACACCTGTCAAGAACTGCGTCTTGTCGTCCGAGATTTGTTGCTCCGCGACACTTGGGAAGTTCAGCACGGCGACGCGCCTGGACGTACTTACCAGACGAATCACTCCGCGAGCCGCCTTGATAGAATTTACGTCTCTCGGGAACTCACACCTGCAGTCCAAGGTGCAGAACGTTGGCCCCTGGCCTTTTCGGACCACTGTGCCTACATCTGCAACATTCTCTTCCCCAAGCAAGTGGTCTGGCGTAGTCGTGCACTGTGGAAGCTAAACACCTCCCATCTTCATGATCCCGAATGTCTTCAACCTGTTACCGAGACATGGGCCACCTTTGAACGTCGCTTACCTAAATACTGCACGACCTTGACGTGGTGGCTGGAATGTGCCAAACCTGCCATTCGACGTACTTTGATTCAGTATGGAAAGGAAGTTGCTATGTGGCGCCGGCACACTACCGACTATTTCTACGCCGTTCTCCGCGACCTGGACGCCCAACCGCCCACCCCCGACACCCAGAGGGAACGCAGCAGGATTAAGGCGCAAATTGTAACTTTGACACGCCGCAGACTGAAGGGGGCTATGGTGCGAATCCGATGTCAAGATTCGGCGGAACATGAACATCAGACCATGCATCATATCACCTCCGATAGGAAACATCTACGACAACAACTCATCACCGAGATCACCACTTGTCGCGGCCAGCACGTCACTTGCCAGGCCGAAATCGTCAGTGCCTTTGTCGACCAGTACCGCACAATGTACCAGGAGGAGACTACCAACAACCACGCTGAGGAGTCTGTGTTACCACACGTAACTCGCACCCTCACCAGTGGCGAAGCGGACGAGCTGATGGAGCCCATTACGCGTGACGAAATCCACGATGCAATCAAAAAAGGTGCTCTGAATAAGTCACCTGGTGTCGACGGATTGCCGATAGAATTTTATCACGCTTTCTTCACACTAATGGCGTCACGGTGCACAACGATGTTTCATGAACTGCTGACGATGGGGAACGCCGTACCGCCGTACTTCGTCACGGGAATTAATATACCCATCCACAAACCGACACCAGGTGTGACGACTGCACATTACCGTCCCCTGACTCTGCTTAACGCAGACTGTAAAATTTTTGCACACCTACTGGCAACGCGATGCCGCAAGGTCCTGCCCAGCATTCTATCCCCGGAACAGACAACTCCGGGAGGCTCAGTTAATATACAAACGGCCACAGGAGAATGTCGCGATTTAATTGCACTGGCAGCGGCGTGCAGACTCCGCGCCGCAGTGGTTGCCATTGATTTTGACAGCGCATTCGACAAAGTGCGGCATCTTTTTCTGTTCTCAGTGATGAACCGCATGGGTTTTCCACCAGCCTTTATCGACGTGATCCGGCACCTGTACGGCACCTCCGAATCGCTGATTCAGGTTAATGGCCGTGTGGTGGAACCAGTGGCGATCCGGCGTTCCGTACGGCAAGGCTGCCCACTTTCGACACTACTCTATGCCACAAGCCTGGAGCCACTCATCGGGAGTCTGACG